>NW_025964112.1:3002500-3182500 GCF_023055435.1 Haliotis rufescens
TTCTCTAATCACCATGTAAAGAACAATGTTAGGGAATTGTGACACGCAGTTTTCTAGAATTTGTGCCGGCTTTTTTTGGGAGTGCAATAGAAGGTCGAGGCTTCATGGACAGATCAGATTCCACTTCCACGACTGTCGATTGCTTTATCATGAGTGGAGCATTGCTCGACTCCACGTCGCTGTCTGGTTCATTTACCCCGAAGGGACCTAACTTGTTGCATGGTTATGTAACAACAACAACAACAACAACAACAACAACAACAACAACAACAACAACAACAACAATAATAATAATAAAAATAATAAAAATAATAAAAATAATTCCAGTTTTTTTAAAAAACGAGTGATTTTGCATCAAAATGTAAATATGAAATGTAGATTATGTAATTAATTTAATGAGACTGTCGAACACATTGTCAGTGGATGCCCAGCTTTGGCACAAACACAGTATCTTAAACGACATGATGGTAAAGCTCGATCATTTTATTACCGTCTTCGCCATGCTTGTGGTTTTGACACAGAGGTCCACCCATGGTACGACCTGGAATATGTAGAGGGCGTCATTGAAAATTCTGTCTGTACACGGTATATGTGGACTGTGTATACAGCTGGATGTAGCCTAGGAGTCTGTACACGGTATATGTGGACTGTGTATACAGCTGGATGTAGCCTAGGAGTCTGTACACGGTATATGTGGACTGTGTATACAGCTGGATGTAATCTAGGAGTCTGTACACGGTATATGTGGACTGTGTATACAGCTGGATGTAGTCTAGGAGTCTGTACACGGTATATGTGGACTGTGTATACAGCTGGATGTAGTCTAGGAGTCTGTACACGGTATATTTGGACTGTGTATACAGCTGGATGTAGTCTAGGAGTCTGTACACGGCATATTTGGACTGTGTATACAGCTGGATGTAGTCTAGGAGTCTGTACACGGTATATGTGGACTGTGTATACAGCTGGATGTAGCCTAGGCGTCTGTACACGGTATATGTGGACTGTGTATACAGCTGGATGTAGTCTAGGAGTCTGTACACGGTATATGTGGACTGTGTATACAGCTGGATGTAGTCTAGGAGTCTGTACACGGTATATGTGGACTGTGTATACAGCTGGATGTAGTCTATGAGTCTGTACACGGTATATGTGGACTGTGTATACAGCTGGATGTAGTCTAGGAGTCTATACACGGTATATGTGGACTGTGTATACAGCTGGATGTAGCCTAGGAGTCTGTACACGGTATATGTGGACTGTGTATACAGCTGGATGTAATCTAGGAGTCTATACACGGTATATGTGGACTGTGTATACAGCTGGATGTAGTCTAGGGGTCTGTACACGGTATATGTGGACTGTGTATACAGCTGGATGTAGTCTAGGAGTCTGTACACGGTATATGTGGACTGTGTATACAGCTGGATGTAGTCTAGGAGTCTGTACACGGTGTATGTGGACTGTGTATACAGCTGGATGTAGTCTATGAGTCTGTACACGGTATATGTGGACTATGTATACAGCTGGATGTACTCTATGAGTATATACACGGTATATGGTGAAGTGGTCTAGAAATGGTGTGTGTCACCAGTGGTCTAGAGACGGGACTGTATCACCCATAGTCTGGAGACAGGGCGTGACACTGGTAGTCTTGAGAAGGGACTGTGACACCAGTTGTTTAGAGACGGTGTGTCACACCAATGTTCTAGAGAAGGGACTGTGACACCAATGGTCTAGAGATGGGGTGTGACACCAATAGCCTAGATACGGGGTGTTACACCAGTGGTCTAAAAAAGGGACTCTGACACCAGTGGTCTAGAGACGGGGTGTGACACCAGAGACGGGGTGTGACACCAATGGTCAAGAGACGGGGTGTAACACCAACTGTCTTGAGACTGGACTATGACACCAATAGTATATAGACGGGGTATGACACCAATGGTCAAGAGACGGGGCGTGGCACAGTGGTCCAGAGACGGGGTGTGACACCAATGGTCAAGAGACGGGGCGTGGCACAGTGGTCCAGAGACGGGGTGTGACACCAATGGTCTTGATACGAGGTGTGACCCGAGTGGTGTAACGAAGGGTCTGTGACACCAATGGTCTTGAGACGGGACATGATATCAATGGTCTAAAGACGGAACTGTAACATCAATGACCTAGAGACGGAGTCTGACAGCAATGGTCTTCAGATGGGACTATGACACCAGTGGTCGAGAGACGGGGTGTGACACCAATGGTTTAGAGACGGGATGTGACACTAGTGGTCCAAAGACGTGACTATGACACCAATGGTCTAGAGACGGGATGTGACACCAATGGTCTAGAGACGGGGTGTGACACCAATGGTTTAGAGACGGGATGTGACACTAGTGGTCCAAAGACGTGACTATGACACCAATGGTCTAGAGACGGGATGTGACACCAATGGTCTAGAGACGGGATGTGACACCAATGGTCTAGAGACGGGGTGTGACACCAATGGTTTTGAGACGTGGTGTGACACTAGTGGTCTTGAGACGTGACTATGACACCAATGGTCTAGAGACGGGATGTGACACCAATGGTCTAGAGACGGGGTGTGACACCAATGGTTTAGAGACGTGGTGTGACACTTGTGGTCTTGAGACGTGACTATGACACCAATGGTCTAGAGACGGGATGTGACACCAATGGTCTAGAGACGGGATGTGACACCAATGGTCTAGAGACGGGGTGTGACACCAATGGTTTAGAGACGTGGTGTGACACTAGTGGTCTTGAGACGTGACTATGACAATAATGGTCTAGAGACGGGGTGTAAAACCAATGGTCTAGAGACGGGGTGTGACACTAGTGATCTAGAGAAAGGACTATGACACCAACGGTCTAGAGACAGGGTGTGACACCAATGGTCTAGAGACGGGGTGTGACACTAGTGATCTAGAGAAGGGACTGTGACACCAATGGTCTAGACGGGGTGTGACAGGAGTGGTTTTGAGACGGGACTATGACACGAATGATCTAGAGACGTTGTGTGACACCAATGGTCTAGAGACGGGGTGTGACACCAATGGTATACAGCGTTATATATTTGGGAGTGTAGTCAAGTCTAGATCGAAAGGCCACAATGTTACATTGTCAGTGATATACTGTGTGAGCGAGTGAGTTTGGTTTTGAACAGAAGTACCCACGTGTCATGTTGCTTCAGCAATCTATAGCAATGTTTACAATTTGATGAAACCCAAAGCGCGGGCACACAGACCAAGATTCCTAGTCAGCGCAAACACTGATGATGGTAAATCTAGATGTCAAGTGTACCCTTTGAACGTGTCATCAATAGGGAACTCACGTCTCTGGAGGTGTAGGAGCCCCTGGCTTATCTCGTGAAGCTACTGATGAACTGTCCTGGGAAACACGCGAACTGTCCGTTTGTAGACTAATGTATATTTTTTGTACTTAGCCGTTATATGAAGGCGCGCTGGGCTTCAAAGAAGGCACCAAAACAAAGTGGAATTTGATCTGTCACTGTCTCCTGTTGACCTTTCGTTAAAGGATCTGATCTTGTGTCAATCACTGATCGCGAAAAATCACTGGCCCAACTATCGAGGGACGATAGTAGAGTGCTCTGACAAGACTAATCTGTCGGATCGATTACCACAGGGAATAAAATGAGATAGAACGGTGTTCAGTCAAATTTGATTCCTTGAGATGTAGTCTTCATGAAACATTCACTCGCGTGTGATTACACTGACGCTTAACGGGGAAATAGGTTTCGTGGTCCGAGTCCCAGAATCACAGTTGACACAAACCAACTCGTGTGTTTTTTCTAACACTGGTGAATTGTCATGAGATTCAAGCTTGACCTAAGTGTCGTGTTGTCAATTGATACACTTTATTCTCAGTCATCCGGAAGCAATTGTCGCAATGTTTCACTTATATCGAAAACAAGGTATTTTTAAACTAAGTTCCAGTCGTCTCCTAGTTCCACTTTTCTTCGCATCGTTTGAAGTAGATGAGAGTTTAAGCGTGTCCGTTTTTTTCATAATAACATCAATTGCAATAAGTGTTACTTTTAAATGACATCTTAACTTACTTGTAAATTACTTAGGTGTGTATGTGTGCATATAAATGAATGTGTGCGTGTGCGTATGCGTATGTGTGTGCGTGACCTGTGTGTATCATATAGGACGGCATACTCACAAACTCACTCACTCACTCACTTTTTGAAAAAACGACATAATCTCAATGTCGGTGTTGATTTTGTTGATGGTTCTGTACTGCTGGACGGTACAGCAATGAGTGTCAATCAAGCGAAGTGCCATATCAAATCGGCCCAGACTCAGTTTTTCAAGGAGAGGCTATCTGAACGACCACTGCATCAAGTTTATGTGCAGTGTGTTGAGAAGATCAGCAATCCTGCAGAGTCCTTCGATGGGATGAAGTCGTCTGGCCTGAAAAGTGAAACAGAAGGCTTCCTGTTTGCTGCTCAAGACCAGTCACTTAACACTTGAAACACTCACTCACTCACTCACTCACTCACTCACTCACTCACTCACTCACTCACTCACTCACTCAGTGTCTCTCCCTCCTCCATATGTTCAGCGTAGTAGTTGTGTATAACGCCGATCTGTCACGCGTCACTCACTCACTCACTCACTCACTCAATCACTCACTCAATCACTCAATCACTCACTCACTCAATCAATCACTCACTCACTCACTCACTCACTCACTCACTCACTCACTCACTCACTCACTCACTCACTCACTCACTCACTCACTCACTCACTCACTCACTCACTCACTCACTCACTCACTCACTCACTCACTCACTCACTCACTCACTCAGTGTCTCTCCCTCCTCCATACGTTCAGCGTAGTAGTTGTGTATAACGCCGATCTCTCGGGTGTCATTAGACTCACACCCCACTCACTCGTTGTCTCACTCACTCAAAGTCGAGGACAATTGGATTACCTGGTCCATTGTGACACCCAGCTTGGAGGTCGTTGTGAGAATGTACACGGCTTGACGTTATGTTGTCAGAACGAAAAGCTTCCAATTCCAAACCGTTGTCAAGACACTGTTTCACAACTCATAGTCTATCACGACACATCTTGCTGACAACGGGGCACACAAACACCATGATGCGCCACGCAGAGTTGCCTCCCTTGGCTATATGAAGCGGGATCAGTAGGTCGGGGTTTGACTCTCAGATTAGACCCAGTTACGTTCCATGGTTTTCAGCACCAAGTCTCGTCGGGTTTTCCTCCACATTACGCTGACACACCATGATAACACTGAACTATTTAAACCCTTATAGGCAGATGTCTCACTGACATGTACACCAACAGAGGAACAGACACATCCAGGATAACGAGGTTCCCACAAAGCATCTGAGCCATCATCTCTGACATGGCTGTAGTGTCGTCACAGTAGATGCTGTGTAAATATTTAGAAGCGCATTTGTTTTGTCAATGAGTGGAAAAAGGAGTCTCATCCAGAATGTATAACATAACTGAACACACGGGATCTAATGTCATTAATATCATGTGTTCGACTTCCCCGTCACATATTACAATAACCGAATTGTTATTTCTCATATTCAACTTTGAAATACATCATACAAGTTTTTAATTAGTATCAAAAGTTGGCATGGTGTCATGAATTCGATTTGAGGTATCCGCAAATGAATTATGGATATGAAAGAAATACGGAATAAAAACAAGATGACGTCTGTCAAGTGTTGAGCGACCCCGGCACCCCGCGCGTGTGCAGGTACCTAACGAGCTAGTTATCTGCATATTGACACAAACATAATCACGTATGCAGGGAGACTCGCACAATTCTATTGAGTTAGGTTGATTTCCTGAACAGCTCTGTAAGTGAATGACAGCTCGCTAATCAAGCTAAACTCTGTCTTGACCCCGGATGTGGCAGACCCCATCTTGTGATGAACGCCAAAGCTCATTCAATTTACTCAGTTACAGCGGATAGAGCCTGCCAATCATAATCAGTTTCTGTCAGTGGCTGACAAAGTAGCTATGTACATCGCCAGCGGTTGATGGAATGTTAGCGACATGGCAAGTAATCTCTCATCAATGAATTGTTACTGCAAGCCCTGTACAGGGATGAAGAGGCTGGGGGCAGGGGGTGGGGGCTGGGTAATTACGTTATTGTGTCAGATTGTCTGCGAATGAAGACATTGTGAAGCAGCCGTGAAGTCAACGTGTTCCTCGACGCTGTATTTTCAGATTTAACTCTGACGTTTCATAGTCGATGTTGTTCAAGTAGGTGTATTTCCCGTTTGGTATTATAGAAGGTTATTTACCAGCACGAGAAATCGAGTACCGTTACAGAACACGATCATTACCAGTCGATGCATGTACACATCCAGTACCGTTACAGAACACGATCCTTACCAGTAGATGCATGGACACAACCAGTTCTGTTACAGAACACGATCATTACCAGTCGATGCATGTACACATCCAGTACCGTTACAGAACACGATCCTTACCAGTCGATGCATGGACACAACCAGTACTGTTACAGAACACGATCCTTACCAGTCGATGCATGTACACATCCAGTACCGTTACAGAAAACGATCCTTACCAGTCGATGCATGGACACAACCAGTACTGTTACAGAACACGAACCTTACCAGTAGATGCATGTACACAACCAGTACCGTTACAGAACACGATCCTTACCAGTAGATGCATGTACACAACCAGTTCTGTTACAGAACACGATCCTTACCAGTCGATGCATGTACACAACCAGTTCTGTTACAGAACACGATCCTTACCAGTCGATGCATGTACAAAACCAGTACTGTCACAGAACACGATCATTACCAGTCGATGCATGTACACATCCAGTACCGTTACAGAACACGATCCTTACCAGTCGATGCATGGACACAACCAGTACTGTTACAGAACACGATCCTTACCAGTCGATGCATGTACACATCCAGTACCGTTACAGAAAACGATCCTTACCAGTCGATGCATGTACACAACCAGTACTGTTACAGAACACGATCCTTACCAGTAGATGCATGTACACAACCAGTACCGTTACAGAACACGATCCTTACCAGTAGATGCATGTACACATCCAGTACCGTTACAGAACACGATCCTTACCAGTCGATGCATGTACACAACCAGTACCGTTACAGAACACGATCCTTACCAGTAGATGCATGTACACAACCAGTACTGTCACAGAACACGATCGTTACCAGTAGATGCATGTACACAACCAGTACCGTTACAGAACACGATCCTTACCAGTCGATGCATGTACACAACCAGTACTGTTACAGAACACGATCCTTACCAGTCGATGCATGTACACATCCAGTACCGTTACAGAAAACGATCCTTACCAGTCGATGCATGGACACAACCAGTACTGTTACAGAACACGAACCTTACCAGTAGATGCATGTACACAACCAGTACCGTTACAGAACACGATCCTTACCAGTAGATGCATGTACACAACCAGTTCTGTTACAGAACACGATCCTTACCAGTCGATGCATGTACACAACCAGTTCTGTTACAGAACACGATCCTTACCAGTCGATGCATGTACAAAACCAGTACTGTCACAGAACACGATCATTACCAGTCGATGCATGTACACATCCAGTACCGTTACAGAACACGATCCTTACCAGTCGATGCATGGACACAACCAGTACTGTTACAGAACACGATCCTTACCAGTCGATGCATGTACACATCCAGTACCGTTACAGAAAACGATCCTTACCAGTCGATGCATGTACACAACCAGTACTGTTACAGAACACGATCCTTACCAGTAGATGCATGTACACAACCAGTACCGTTACAGAACACGATCCTTACCAGTAGATGCATGTACACATCCAGTACCGTTACAGAACACGATCCTTACCAGTCGATGCATGTACACAACCAGTACCGTTACAGAACACGATCCTTACCAGTAGATGCATGTACACAACCAGTACTGTCACAGAACACGATCGTTACCAGTAGATGCATGTACACAACCAGTACCGTTACAGAACACGATCCTTACCAGTCGATGCATGTACACAACCAGTACTGTTACAGAACACGATCCTTACCAGTAGATGCATGTACACAACCAGTACCGTTACAGAACACGATCCTTACCAGTCGATGCATGTACACAACCAGTACTGTTACAGAACACGATCCTTACCAGTAGATGCATGGACACATCCAGTACCGTTACAGAACACGATCCTTACCAGTCGATGCATGTACACAACCAGTACCGTTACAGAACACGATCCTTACCAGTAGATGCATGGACACAACCAGTACTGTTACAGAACACAATCCTTACCAGTCGATGCATGTACACAACCAGTACCGTTACAGAACACGATCCTTACCAGTCGATGCATGGACACAACCAGTACTGTTACAGAACACGATCCTTACCAGTCGATGCATGTACACAACCAGTACCGTTACAGAACACGATCCTTACCAGTAGATGCATGTACACAACCAGTAGTGTTACAGAACACGATCCTTACCAGTCGATGCATGTACACAACCAGTAGTGTTACTTACTTATTCGAAATTAAACCATATCAGAAAGTAACCATCTAACTAGAACACCGCAAAGCAGTTATTAGGCTAAGACTCAGTGCTCACGACCTTCAAACTGAGAGAAGAAGATACTCGAACACTCCATCAGCCGAAAGAATAAATGTACCTTCTGTTCGCCTAACGAAATAGAAGTCGAGGAACACTTTCTGTTGCAATGCCCTCTCTACAAAGATCTGAGACTGGAACTGAAATCATCACCCACCTTAGCTATGCACCCAGTATCACTTAAACTACTACCAAATTCACCAGCGACATTTGCTCAATATACCTCCTATTTCATTGTCAAAATGTTCATGCAAAGAGAATGCAGGTCTCTAGACCTTAATAATAGCAATAGTTGTATTCCATTGTGTATGTCAATGTTTATAACTTTACGTTATAACTAGTCATGTTCATGTATTGTACCCTGCCCCTGTGGATGTTTAAGTACAATATACCTTCTTCTTCATCTTCTTACCGCAGACACTGACAGAATGCCAGGATTAACGTGAGCCAGGAGACGATAATCGCACCCTTCGACTTCTCAAAGAAAGTCGCCATTGTCGCCATCTACTATGCCTGGGACCGGTGAGACCGCCGCATCTGTAGTATGTTTAGATATATGCATTAAGATTCAGTGGCAACATACACTCGACAAGACTGTATGAACAGTTGGATGACTTCTACGTTCCAATAGTCAATATTCCCTCTATGTCGAGCAAGATTCCAATAGCTCCAGCCTTAGTGGTACAGGGGCGGTCGGGTAGCCTAGTGGTTAAAGCGTTCGCTCGTCACGCCGAAGACCAGGGTTCGATTCCCAACATGGGTACAATGTGTGAAGCCCATTTCTGGTGTCACCCGCCGTGATGTTGCTGGAATATTGCTAAAAACGGCATAAAACCAAATTCACTCACTCACTCACTTTGGTGGTACAACTGTGCATGCTGCCTCTACGAAGATTTCAAAGAGCGCCATACGGCTACTGCCCAAGAGTTTGATCAGGGTTAGGAACTTTCAAGGCCTCAGCAAAGCTTTCAAAATGGTTTACGGTAGACATGGATGACACTTCCAAATTTGACGCATCGGTGACAAAACAATCCCTATTTTGACTTGTACCATATGCTCCCATGATGTTTCAGGTGAAGTTGACTTGCCCCTGCATGTGTTTGTGACGGGTGGCACCGGTGGGGCAGGATACGCTCACCTTTTCCGCTTACAACTGGTATCATCACTTTTTGATTCATAAACACATGTGCATGGTCTGGTCGGAATCGTACATTGGACTCAGTGGAGAGTTTTTATGATATGGTAATGTTTTTGTCGCTTTCATTTCCCCCAATAAATGTTGAGATTGTACACACAGACACATACATATTTACTGCAATCTGTTTCGGCAAGAGTGATTTATTAGTTAAGCACTGGGGTAACTCAAAGCCAAGAGTCACAACAGCCTTTTCTTAATCAACCTGAAACGAACGCAACACACGTCCAATACATTGTAACACCTACAGGAACAATACGTCTTTCACGAGTCCCCAGTTGACCTTTAAGACTCAGTTTAAGACAGTGACTTCGTGTTTCGGTCCAGTCCTCAAACACCCAGACGAAGCCTAAACTGTGAAGCGGTGTACCTTCATGGTTAACACCCCACTGTTTAAGGGCCGCCGACAGTAAAGTGCCCGTCTTTGCCATTGCTTGTTTCCCCCTTGTTTTACATGGGAATGTGTCCCCGCTGGCAAACACAGCCCCAACAGCAAACACGAACCACGTGACCAAGGAGCCTGGAGGTTAGACTTGCACATCATCTCGAAGACAATAATTATTTGTGAGGTGAGGTGAGGTGAGGTGAGGTGAGGTGAGGTGAGGTGAGATGAGGTGAGGTGAAATTGGGTTTAACGTCGCGTCCAAGATTATTGCACTTATATAGCGATGTGCATGCATGCATGTGTGTGTGTGTGTGTGTGTGTGTGTGTGTGTGTGTGTGTGTGTGTGTGTGTGTGTGTGTGTGTGTGTGTGTGTGGCTGCTTGTACTAGTCCGGACTGATGCCGATTTGTAGTGCTAGCTCACTGAGATACCATGCCAGATAGCGCCAGACAGGGTAACAACAAATACCTTATTTAACGTCTTTTGGTATGACGCGGCCGGGGATCGAACCCCGGATTGAACTCTCCGGGCGGACGCTCTACCACAAGACCACGGAGGCGGTCTATACTTATTGACCCTATAAGAGAATGGAGTCCTTAGATCTAGACTTGCCTATTAGGAGGATAGATTTACTACACGACCCGTGAAGTTCCGGGGTAGAATAGGTCTTCAGCAAACCATACTTGCCGTAAAATGCGACTATGCTTGTCGTAAGAGGCGACTAACTTGATCGGGTGGTCAGGCTCGCTGACCTGGTTGATGCATGTCATCGTATCCCAATTGCGTGGATCGATGCTCATGATATCAATCACTGTCTGGTCCAGACTTGAATATTTACCGACTGCCGTCATATAGTTGGAATATTGCTAAGTGCGGCGTTAAAGAACAAACCAACCAACCAACAACACATCCATGGATCTTTCTTCCAGTACAGCCTTGAAGCAAGGCTACCTGGAGGTATGATCATTCACATCAGGGACGGGGCTGTAACACCCTGCAAGATGGAATTGGATGTCAGTTTTCACATGTTTGCCAGGGCGAGCAGTCACGACTGCAGATGAACTGTTACACGAAGAGGATGATTGTTTTGGTTTTGAAACCTTCATTGAGATTCTAGACATTGTGTTTCTGGTCGAATAAAACCCAGTGACAAATAATTGAAAATGTCAGATTATAGTGTCCGTGGTTCGAGACACGCAGATGCCTGTCATCTGTTTAGGATGACTTGACAGCCAATATGATGTTTTGTTTAGTTTGTTGTTTAACGCCGCACTCAGCAATATGAAGCACAATATATTATTTTAAGCTCCTGGCGATACTGCTTTCAAATACAGTAAACTACGGTTATAACGAACACGCTTATAACGAACTGACGGATATAACGAACTTACTTTTGGGTCCCGACTATTTGCTGTTGTTATACTGTATATATGCTTATAACGAACTACGGTTATAACGAACTAAAATTAGTAGTCCCTTTGAGTTCGTTATAACCGTACTTTACTGTAAGATGTTTTCAAGTGACTGTATGTGACATAATGATTCTTAGTTTCTGTGTTGAATTAATTCAACGTTGGAATATAAACCCTCGCTGCCTTCACAATTGTAGATCAACGCGGCCTTGGGGTCAGAGGGTGTTGCGAGGAGAATAGTCGTTACAGGACGTGCTCGCCGGTTTCGTGAACGTCTGGTGTCATCGTTGTTATCTAAAATGATTCATGAATTTGTTGTTTGAATTTTGTTTGTTTGTCTGGTAGGTACGTATGTCATATAAAGACGACATTTTCTTCAGTAAAATACAGTCAATGTTCATGGTTAAAGAGCTGACGCCACTGAGTGGGAAATACAATCAGTCGCAATCATCGTGTCCTGATTCAACGGCCACAATGTTACATACAGTCTCCATCAGGGAGTGAGTGAGTATGGTTTAAGGCCGCTTTTAGCAATATTCCAGCGATATCACGGCGGGGGACACCTTGAATGGGCTTCACACATTGTACCCATATCGGGAATCGAACCCGGGTCTTCGGCGTGACGAGCGAACGCTTTAACCACTAGACTACCCGACCGCCCCGTCTCCATCAGGGTCATCACTTAGTTTCTTTGATCGATTTTCCCCGCTCAATTGCCTTTTACGCCGAATGGAATGTGAATCGGTGGATAATCAAGACTGGTTATTCTCTGGCGTTGAATATAAAACTGATTGGTAAATTTCAAACAGTTATGTTCTGATGGTTAAAATGAGAGCGACATTTTGTTTTGTGAAATGTAGACACGTTCGACGAGACAGCGCTTCCTTGGAGAAGTCCCATTCGCTGTCTGGGCTGCGCATAGAGGGGGCAAGGACCCTGAGCTGATGATGAGCCTAACCAGTCTGACCGTGCCAGGATCACCCAAACCCTCTTTGCTGCATTTGTTATTTTAATCTGTACACAAAAATAATAGGCTATAGATATTGCGCATATTTCCACACCACTTGGGAGCATGCTATAAACGTTATTATAAGACAGGGCACTGGGTCAGTGCACACACCAGAATCATTCTCCGCTCCCTGGGGAGTATACAACCCAAGCTGCCTATTGGGCGCTAGAAGGTTAAACACCACTGAGGTACATTACGAACAATGTCACGTGCCTAAGGAGACGCCGCATGTGTGACATAATGATAGGTAACATCATTTGTTGTCAGAAACAGATCGTCTACAAACAAGATCTGCAGAAACAAATATTGTCCATGCTGTTATTGATTTAGGGACATCTGGACCACTTCGGGCCGTGGTAATAACAAGGAACATCGTTAGTCAGACAGTGGGCACGCGTGGAGTCTCAAACACGCAGAAAGTTCTGTGTTGAACATATAAAATGAATAATATCTATAATGCGGTAACTCTACACCCTTAAAGCATGCCAAAAGCGCTACGTTGTTACCCCTCCACCTACTATATATATTCTGCACTATGTCCCTCATTCAGTCTTGCTTGACAACGATATAAGGATCTATACCGAAACGTCGCTTTTCACAGTATTAAAGAAGTTGTAATGCCTATCAAACAATTTAAGTTTACCCCTGTCAATGGATCAGTGTGCACTCGATTTTCATTCTCACCTCCCCGGGGAGTATACACCCCATGCTGCCAGTGACGCGCTAGGAGGACAACAGTCACATTACCTTCTCATTCTACCTCTGGGTGGACAGGGGCACACTCGGAACAAAGGAACATGTATAAGGCCAAGTCAAGTCAGTTTTGTTGCATGTGCTTCAGTGTGGTACAGAACCAAAGCCAAACTCTCTGGAATCAAACTGTCGAACACGGTCACCCATCCACCTACTCTCCGCTACCAACGTTGCTTTACCTCATCTGATTTGTTACATGTGCCTGTACATAGGACCGCGTGGATTTAATCTGAAGCAATTACAGACAAGCAATGTGCACACTCGCCGATATTGATAGACTAAATATTTCTTAGTACGAGGTCCAAAACATTTAGTGTCACAGCAGGGAGAGACGAACAAACCATAGCTTTGTAGTTTTTGTTTGTTGGTTGGTTGACGCCGCACTCAGCTATATTCCTTCTTTATGACGGCGGTCTGTACATAATCGAGTCTGGACCAGATAGTGATTGATATCATGAGCATCGATCCACGCAATTGGGATACGATGACATGCATCAACCAGGTCAGCGAGCCTGACCACCCGATCAAGTTAGTCGCCTCTTACGACAAGCATAGTCGCATTTTACGGCAAGTATGGTTTGCTGAAGACCTATTCTACCCCGGAACTTCACGGGTCACACAGCTTTGAAGAAGTCATTGACGTACATTACATAGCTATGTAGCAGTCATCGAAGTACACGTGTACAGGTATGGTCCTAAGAAACCGGGATTCGAACCTTACGATCCTAGTTTTCGGGTATGCCACCCGTTTTTCTGTGCCCAAACCCCCCAACCCTACCACCCACGTCCTTCAGGGAGCATCGAAGTACAAAACACACACAATCTAGAACAGTGTAGATACCTCGGTACTACGTAATGAACGCCTCATCTGACCAACTACGTTCTATGTCTACGCTGTAAATCTAGATGTGACAAATAACAGCTAGCGGAGTCGTCAAGCATCCAACCTCGCCCCGTCTGTTGTGCATGCTCCGAATTGTCATCGACACGTGAATGACACGCCACATCTCAAGTGGCCACCTGAAGGTCAGGGGTAAATAATACGATGTCAGAGTTCACGTGTTTCTCTTTATTGCACTGCGATGTTTACAGGGGAAAAGGGTGTTATTGCCCAGGAAGCGTACATGTGACTCAACACGCCGAGCCGGGACGCGGCGACACTCAGACTGGCAACTCTCCCGTTGTATTGTGTGTGTTTTGTTTAACGCCGCACTCAGCAATATTCCAGCTATATGACGACGGTCTGTAAATAATCGAGTCTGGACCAGACAATCCAGTGATTAATATCATGAGCATCGATCCACGCAATTGGGATCGATGACATGCATCAACCAAGTCAGCGAGCCTGACAACCCGATCCCGTTAGTCGCCTTTTACGACAAGCATAGTCGCCTTTTACGGCAAGCATGGGTTGCTGAAGACCTATTCTACCCCGGAATCTTCACTGGTCTCTCCCGTTGTAAGGGAATTAGCACTTGTCCATTCCAACAGCCAAGCAACTGCCTATATTGACGTATGATGATGTACAGACTATTGGCGGTGCATTGGTCAGTCAATGAAACTGAGGCTTCACTAAGATGTCCCGCTTGTGAGCACTTGTTCCTGTGCATAGAGGCTGAACTATCATCTTGATGGTACTGTACTGAACATGGTTGGCTCAATGTATGGTTATTTACCTATCTTGTTTGCAAATATATTTTCTCCCAAATATAGCTCGTTTTCACTCTGCTCGATGGGAATGTTTTGTACAATATAATTCTTCATTCTTGATTCTCTCTCCTGAATGCATGAACGCATAACCCAAATGAGTCCAGAGTTTGAGCAAAGTCACATGTCATATGTGGTCATATTTTCAGGACATGTTTAACTATCTGCGCTACAAACATACAGTGCCTCTATTCACAACTCTATCAGAGCTACAAACATACAGTGTCTCTATTCACAACTCTGTCAGTGCTACAATCATACAGTGTCTCTATTCACAACTCTATCAGAGCTACAAACATACAGTGCCTCTATTCACAACTCTATCAGTGCTACAAACATACAGTGCCTCTATTCACAACTCTATCAGAGCTACAAACATACAGTGCCTCTATTCACAACTATATCAGTGCTACAAACATACAGTGTCTCTATTCACAACTCTGTCAGTGCTACAAACATACAGTGCCTCTATTCACAGCTCTATCAGAGCTACAAACATACAGTGTCTCTATTCACAACTCTGTCAGTGCTACAAACATACAGTGCCTCTATTCACAGCTCTATCAGAGCTACAAACATACAGTGTCTCTATTCACAGCTCTATCAGTGCTACAAACATACAGTGTCTCTATTCACAGCTCTATCAGAGCTACAAACATACAGTGCCTCTATTCACAACTCTGTCAGTGCTACAAACATACAGTGCCTCTATTCACAGCTCTATCAGAGCTACAAACATACAGTGCCTCTATTCACAACTCTATCAGTGCTACAAACATACAGTGCCTCTATTCACAACTCTATCAGTGCTACAAACATACAGTGTCTCTATTCACAACTCTATCAGCGCTACAAACATACAGTGCCTCTATTCACAACTCTATCAGTGCTACAAACATACAGTGCCTCTATTCACAACTCTATCAGTGCTACAAACATACAGTGTCTCTATTCACAACTCTATCAGAGCTACAAACATACAGTGCCTCTATTCACAACTCTATCAGTGCTACAAACATACAGTGCCTCTATTCACAACTCTATCAGTGCTACAAACATACAGTGTCTCTATTCACAACTCTATCAGAGCTACAAACATACAGTGCCTCTATTCACAACTCTATCAGAGCTACAAACATACAGTGTCTCTATTCACAACTCTGTCAGTGCTACAAACATACAGTGTCTCTATCCACAACTCTATCAGTGCTACAAACATACAGTGTCTCTATTCACAACTCTATCAGCGCTACAAACATACAGTGCCTCTATTCACAACTCTATCAGTGCTACAAACATACAGTGCCTCTATTCACAACTCTATCAGAGCTACAAACATACAGTGCCTCTATTCACAACTCTATCTGCGCTACAAACATACAGTGTCTCTATTCACAACTCTATCAGAGCTACAAACATACAGTGTCTCTATTCACAACTCTGCCAGTGCTACAAACATACAGTGCCTCTATTCACAACTCTATCTGCGCTACAAACATACAGTGTCTCTATTCACAACTCTATCTGCGCTACAAACATACAGTGTGTCTATTCACAACTCTATCTGCGCTACAAACATACAGTGTGTCTATTCACAACTCTATCAGAGCTACAAACATACAGTGTCTCTATTCACAACTCTATCTGCGCTACAAACATACAGTGTGTCTATTCACAACTCTATCAGTGCTACAAACATACAGTGCCTCTATTCACAACTCTGTCAGCGCTACAAACATACAGTGTCTCTATTCACAACTCTATCAGTGCTACAAACATACAATGTCTCTATTCACAACTCTATCTGCGCTACAATCATACAGCGCCTATATTCACAACTCTATCTGCGCTACAAACATACAATGTCTCTATCACAACTCTATCAGTGCTACAAACATACAGTGTCTCTATTCACAACTCTATCAGTGCTACAATCATACAGTGCCTCTATTCACAACTCGCAACAACAGTTCAGGTCAGACACCCAATGACAGCATGCACCCGACACAGCCACGTCTCTATTCTAGTTATTTAGTGCGTCACATTGGCGACAGTGTCACGACATTATATATGCATATCACTATGACAATGGCATTGACACACAATATCGCGGAAATGAATCTGGAATAACAATGGTACCGTTTTGATGCCACAGAAACATCTTCAACAAGACTGAGGCGATTCGCACCATGGTTAAATGTCACATGCGATCGCAACATATGCCAATAAATATGCAAAAACAATGCTTTCAAAACGTTTTATGGTAGACAAGTGGAGGCATAGCAGACATGCATCAGTGACAAAAATGATGTCCGATGCAATTCCCTATTTTGACTTGTACCATGTATTCCCGTGTATTTTCAGGTGAGCAGTTGACTTGCCTTTGTATGTGTTTGTGACGGGTGCTTCCGGTGGGGCAGGATACGCTCATCTTTTCGCGAACACCTGGTATCAATACTTTTTTATAGTGATTGATAAACACTTGATCATGATATAGTCGGAATCATTAAATCGACTCTGCTTTAGGCATTGATTTCGATTGGATATGGAAAGGGTTTTGCCACTTTATATCACAAATATCAAATCTACGAATGTCACGCGTCTCCCAGAATTGCCAAATCTTGCTCACAACACAACGCAAAACCCGTGGAATCGCAATGTTTTTTTCTTTTCCGGAAAAAGAGAGTTTTAATGTTGATAGCGGTGAGGCACCGAGAGCCACTATGCGATTAAATAAGATGATTAAATGTGAAAAAGTTTCGAAAAAAAGTCGAGTGCCGCCAATGTATCCGTTCAGTTTCCGCATGGAAATATGTTAGCGAGACGGCGGTGAGATGGGACCATGCGTCACTCGGTCTGTCACCAGTGCCCTCTGAAGCAGCAGGGGTGGAGCACGTGCCATCTGCACGGACCTGGCATGACATGTCCACAGCTCTCATGCACGAGGCGGACCTACGGTTGACATGGATGTCCAGAGCTCTCATGCACGAGACGGACCTAGGGCTGACATAGATGTCCAAAGATGTCATGCACGAGACGGACCTAGGGCTGACATAGATGTCCAAAGATGTCATGCACGAGGCGGACCTACGGTTGACATGGATGTCCAGAGCTCTCATGCACGAGACGGACCTAGGGCTGACATAGATGTCCAAAGATGTCATGCACGAGACGGACCTAGGGCTGACATAGATGTCCAAAGATGTCATGCACGAGGCGGACCTACGGTTGACATGGATGTCCAGAGCTCTCATGCACGAGACGGACCTAAGGTTGATATGGATGTCAACAGCTCTCATGCACGAGACGGACCTAGGGCTGACATGGATGTCCACAGCTTTCATGCACGAGACGGACCTAGGGCTGACATGGATGTCCACAGCTTTCATGCACGAGACGGACCTAAGGTTGACATGGATGTCCACAGCTCTCATGCACGAGACGGACCTAGGGCTGACATGGATGTCCACAGCTTTCATGCACGAGACGGACCTAAGGTTGACATGGATGTCCACAGCTCTCATGCACGAGACGGACCTAGGGCTGACATGGATGTCCACAGCTTTCATGCATGAGACGGACCTAAGGTTGACATGGATGTCCACAGCTCTCATGCACGAGACGGACCTAGGGCTGACATGGATGTCCACAGCTCTCATGCACGAGACGGACCAAGGGCTGACGTGGATGTCCAAAAATGTCATGGACGAGACGGACCTAGGGTGGGGCTGTAGAGGCAAATGGCAGCTTGGAAAATGTTTGACATATGTACATATATCGCTTGATTGTATCTACATAATATGAACATACTAACGCTAAGGATAATATTATTCATTTTCACGCGTGTGGTACGAATGTACCTGCAAATAGGTTTATATTATCAGGATCGATCTTTAACATACATGCAAATACCCTGTACCGCGTAACAATGGAAGCTATTAAGGCAACCTGATACTTTAACGTATCGCTTGTGCGCATCACACGCCCGTTTGGACCATGTCCTGGCCTCCTCCAATTAGATTTGTCGGTATAAATGTTGTTTCTATTGTACATTTTCCCATTATACGGAACATAAAGATTTGTAATAGGATAGAATAATATGTCGTGTATCAGGTTTTGAGTTTATCAGAAATAAATATCAAACCATCTTTGTTGCTTTTGATAACGAAAATGACCCTGAATTGTTTGATAGACATTACATTGAAGCTGACGGGTGATAAAGTACAGTAAACTACGGTTATAACGAACACGCTTATAACGAACTGACGGATATAACGAACTTACTTTTTTGTCCCTAAAATTTGCTGTAGTTATGCTGTATATATGCCTATAACGAACTACGGTTATAACGAACTAAAATTAGTGGTCCCTTTGAGTTCGGTATAACCGTAGTTTGCTGTAGACACAATTTATTGGCTTTCTCGTCATGTGTTCTCTGTCCATCATGTTGTTGCAGTATTATCCTTATCTTGTCATTAACCTTCTCACATGTTAATCTCCCTCATGTATGCTGTAACTGTTAATCATCCACCTACGATATATATTCTGTACCATATGCATGTTCAATGTGCAGTCTTGCTTGACAAGGGTATAAGGATCGATACCGAAACGTCTCCTTTACAGTAAATAAGTAAACAGTCGTTAACCGCAAATTGTGTCTACTTGGAAAATGACCCTGTGTGTAAGTTTATACGATAACATTTGTTCGTTTTGTTTGTTTATTGTTTAACGCCGCACTCCGCAATATTCCAGCTCTATGACGGCGGTCTGTAGATAATCCAGCCTGGACCTGACAATCCAGTGACTGATATCATAGGCCTGCATCGATCCACGCAATTGGGAGTCGATGATATGCATCAACCAAGTCAGCGTGCCTGACCACACGATCCCGTTAGTCACCTCTTACGACAAGCATAGTCGCCTTTTACGGCAAGCATCGGTTGCTGAAGACCTATTCTACCCCGGATCTTCACGAGTCTTATACGATAACTGGGACTGTGCCATATCTATACACAAAGTAACTGTTTGTCAAATAACACAATAACACAATGTCAAACAAAGGCTTTATCTCTACTCCAACTGTTTCCAGCCTGCAACATGTCCACACAAAGTCTTAACACGGCCATTTGAATTAAGGAAGTTTTTAATCCACTGCCGTCTCGAGTGTACAAGGTTCCCGTGTAAAAGCGCTGACAGCAATCATGGGCCCTGTACTGAATAGCGTGATGTAGTTTCCGACACAACGCCTTACAGCGGGATAAAATGTGTTTAATAATAGTTTCTCTGCGTTACATCGTCATCCATATGAGAATTGTCCACATGGCGATGTGTTTTAATTGGAAGCATGAAATATTCAAGTGGGCTCAGTCGCCTTGAGGAAAGATGTGTATTAGCTTCTCAAATTATTCACAAGAGACCCTGGGAAATTCTCCTGCCCGAGTTTCCAGTCTGACAGTACGGTGGGTTGATCGTGTCCCGGAGTTCCGGCTCGCTCACATATTGGTTTTACTTTATTGGGAAGTCCATCCGCGTCAACTGATGAGCTGCTTGAGGCACGTCATTTATTTTTTGCCTTATTATAACAAGCTAGTGCGTAAACCTGCGCAAGAACATTCACGCTTGCCAAAGACTGGTTAAATGAAGGGGTATTAGTACCATTCTAACTCCGCTCTAATGGAAATACTCCATTGCAAATATCTTCATCGTGAAAATTATGTTGTCGATTAAAACGACATTACGAGCGTTGGGAGGCTGTCCACTTTCACACCGGGTTGAAACATTTTGAGACCATTTCTTAGACGAGAAACGGCTTCGGTAATATAAAGGCATCAGTGAGTGATAACATTAAGTCAATGGGGGGATTCTGTTGACGATAAAATCATTGGTAATAGTACAGATGCCGTACTCCTAGCAATACATCATTGGGGCGGTGGTTACCCTATGGGTTAAAGCATTTACTAGTCACGCCGAAATCTGGGTTCGATTCATACAGAGGCACGATATGTGAAGACATTTCTTGTGCGCCCCCATACTTTGTTGTTGAAATATTGCTAAAAACGGCGTAAAATAATACTCACTTTCCTCAACTTCTACAGTACGTCATAAACCACACCCACTCAAATCATTCCGCTTGACCCAATATTGTTTTGTATTATTTGTATGTATTTTTGCTAGCAATATAATATGATCTTTCTGCTTCAACCAGAGGACCCGTGAAGATCCGGGGTAGAATAGGTCTTCAGCAACTCATGCTTGTCACAAGAGACGAATAATGGGATCTGGTCGTCAGGCACGCTGACTTGGTTGATGCATAGCATCATATCCCAATTGCCTGGATCGATGCTCATTATATCAATCACTCGATTGTCTGGTCTAGACTCGATTATTTACTGACCGCCGTCTTAAAGCTGGAGTGCGGCGTTAAACAACAAACAAACAAAAAACCTTTAAATACAGATGCTTGAATTAACCTTTATTCCTGACAGGTTTCTTCATCAAGTCAACCTCACGCAATACCCAGCTGCCTGCACCCGGGGAGTGAGTGAGGGGATTAAGGTTGTGTACCACTGCAGGCAGCAATATACCATACATATTACGGCGGCCAGAAAAACACAGTGATTGAAAGAATTACCTCCGTTCACGCTGTCAGGGTACGATTCCACAGAGCCTGAACAATCAATCTCCACTTGATCGGCTACAGATACAAGCATAGTGATGCTGAAGGGTGGCCCGATGGTTTAGGTGTTCGTCGGTCCCGGTTCTACATTTTAGTCGGTTTGTGTACGAGATACACGGCCACGATCAGGAACAGGGACAGGAACAGGAACAGGAACAGGAACAGGAACTGGAACATAACTTGTTCATCAGCAAAATAATCATAAACATAAGTGTCACAAAAACAGGTATCATAGACATCAGAGAGATCTGTTGAAGTCATACGATAGTCGTCACCATCAGTGGGGAATGCTGACCCCAAGAGCTGGGGTGGTAGGGTGGGAAAGTGGTTGAAGACTTGGCTCGTCACGCCGACACCGGGTTCGATGCCTACATTAGTACAATATGTGAACGACACGTGTAGTATCGCCGTCCCGATAGCGCGAGAACATTGCTACTTGCGGCGTAAAATCATCCTCGCTCACAACAGCTGTCCAGTAGCATCACCGTTGTTATTATCAGTATGGCGTGAGCGATATCCCAGAATAACTGGACAGACTCGAGACGACCTGCGGCAAGGATTGTAACAAAGTCACGTGTAAGAACACACATACCCCCAGTGTTACGATCCCTCCACTGACCGCCTATAGCACAGAGAGTTGACTTCAAATGGCTAGTTCTTACCTACAAATGGGTACACGGAACAGCTCCATCTTATCTCGATAACCTTGTCCATGTGTACCAGCCAACAAGGAACTTGCGGTCTGATGACAAACTTCAGCTGGTCACTCACATATAGAAACTTCAATCATCTGGTGCCCGAACGTTTCAAGTAACTGCCGCAAGAAAATGGAAGGCTCTTCCAATTACCCACAGAACAGCCCCGTCATTGATATTTTCAAGTCAAGACTTAAAACACATTTGTTTGATAACTCAGCCATTTAACTCTTGTTTATGTATGTAGGTGTTGTCAGCGCTTTGAGCTTGCTCTGTTGCGCGGAATTAGCGCTGAAGGATTATTATTACCTTCATTATATTCATCATAATAATTAACTTTAAGAAATTCCGCCATTACCCTAAATGATCACTGTTCGATGTTGACGCTGTCGTCCTTCGCTACAGAGACGTCCGTTGACTGGTGCACGATGAGCAAGAACGAAAGGTAGACGGAACTCCTGTCACCCAACTTCCGGACTTCCGATTATATAAATACGAGTTACCTGCTCTCGGCTAATCCGGCCCTGGTTTCCATGGTTACACGTACAATTACAGAGATCGTTTGATGAGTTGACAGAAGTATTAATATTAGTCTGCTAGTCTGGAGATATGACCTCATCGTCATGCCGTACTTCCATGAACTTCATAAGTTTACTGACAATGTGTGATGCTTTGTTTGAAATGCCAGTGTGGCTGTCAGGCGCAGGTGTTGACACTGGCAGTAGAACGGTAAACTGACATGTTATCAAACCAGGATGGTAAAAACACACCTCTACAATCAAACATTCACAAAAACTATAATGTACAAGAAAGGTTGATTTCTCCGCCACGTATAAAAAACATCTTCTCCATAACAACACCGGCCACCAAACAGCGGAGCTGTTTACATTCCACCGGTGATCAAAACGGAATCGGCCATCAAACTTTAATTAGTTCCGTCTTTGATCTGACAGGTGACTGATTAAAGTTTGTGTATATTGTAAGGCAATGCCTTCTTAATTGACAAGCAAGTCAGGAGGGGAGTGTTACCAGCTGAAGCCTAATTCCGGGAACACACATTAATATTACAATAAAATCTTCCCCTCCTTAACGATTCCTTTCCGCCCTTGCTCAGCCGCCTTGTTCTTCACCTTGTAATTATCTTTGTCGATTCCGTGAGACGGTTTGTAGCTTTCTCCCTGAAGACCGGCTACGGGCGATTGAGATCGCCGAGCGTTTATACTTATATATGCAACCAGCCTGGAAAACTGATCAATAAAATTGATATGCGAAGCCCTTATTGTGCTACACTAGTACTATAGTATCTGGTTATGACAAATTTGAAAAATAATTGTTGTTCATGATATATATTTCTGATGCATATATCAGATCTATCAGTTTGAAGTGGTCTCACTTAACGGCAGAGTGAGTGTGTGAGTGAGTCCTATGTCGTTATCGGCAATCTTGCGGCAAAAGGCAGAGCGGGGCGGGGAATGGGTTGACAAGGTTCACCCACATGGCTTTCTGTGTGTCGTGCTAACACAATACCTACGTGTCCGACCATCCTGATGTGTCGGGACCGACCGAGACCGACCGTTTCAGCCGAACCACGTCGGCCAACGCAAGACAGGGCTTCACATTTTGTACCCGTGAATGGAATCGAATACGGATCATGGAGCCTTCCTGTGGCTGCACATTTACCGTATCTTCCTGTGGCTCCTCATGCAATGTATCTCTATCTGTGGCTGCTCATACAGTGCATCTTCCTGTGGCTGCTCATTCACCGTACCTTCCTGTGGCTTTTAATTCAATATATCTCCCTGTGGTTTCTCATTCAAAGTAACTTCCTGTGGCTGCTAATTCAATGTATCTCCCTGTGGTTTCTCATTCACCGTATCTTCCTGTGGCTGCTCATGCAATGTATCTCTATCTGTGGCTGCTAAATCAATGTATCTTCCTGTGGCTGCTGATTCAATGCATCTTCCTGTGGCTGCTCATTCAGTGCATCTTCCTGTGGCTGCTAATTCAATATATCTTCCTGTGGCTGCTCATTCAATGTAACTTCCTGTGTCTGCTAATTCAATATATCTTCCTGTGGCTGCTAATTCAATGTAACTTCCTGTGGCTGCTAATTCAATATATCTTCCTGTGGCTGCTAATTCAATGTATCTCCCTGTGGTTTCTCATTCACCGTATCTTCCTGTGGCTGCTCATGCAATGTATCTCTATCTGTGGCTGCTAAATCAATGTATCTTCCTGTGGCTGCTGATTCAATGCATCTTCCTGTGGCTGCTCATTCAGTGCATCTTCCTGTGGCTGCTAATTCAATATATCTTCCTGTGGCTGCTCATTCAATGTAACTTCCTGTGTCTGCTAATTCAATATATCTTCCTGTGGCTGCTAATTCAATGTAACTTCCTGTGGCTGCTAATTCAATATATCTTCCTGTGGCTGCTAATTCAATGTATCTCCCTGTGGTTTCTCATTCACCGTATCTTCCTGTGGCTGCTCATGCAATGTATCTCTATCTGTGGCTGCTAAATCAATGTATCTTCCTGTGGCTGCTGATTCAATGCATCTTCCTGTGGCTGCTCATTCAGTGCATCTTCCTGTGGCTGCTAATTCAATATATCTTCCTGTGGCTGCTAATTCAATGTAACTTCCTGTGTCTGCTAATTCAATATATCTTCCTGTGGCTGCTAATTCAATGTAACTTCCTGTGGCTGCTAATTCAATATATCTTCCTGTGGCTGCTAATTCAATGTAACTTCCTGTGGCTGCTAATTCAATATATCTTCCTGTGGCTGCTAATTCAATATATCTTCCTGTGGCTGCTAATTCAATATATCTTCCTGTGGCTGCTAATTCAATGTAACTTCCTGTGGCTGCTAATTCAATATATCTTCCTGTGGCTGCTAATTCAATGTATCTTCCTGTGGCTGCTAATTCAATGTAACTTCCTGTGGCTGCTAATTCAATATATCTTCCTGTGGCTGCTAATTCAATAAAACTTCCTGTGGCTGCTAATTCAATATAACTTCCTGTGGCTGCTCGTTCAATATAACTTCCTGTGGCTGCTAATTCAATGTATCTTCCTGTGGCTGCTAATTCAATATATCTTCCTGTGGCTGCTAATTCAATATATCTTCCTGTGGCTGCTAATTCAATGTATCTTCCTGTGGCTGCTAATTCAATGTATCTTCCTGTGGTTTCTAATTCAATATATCTTCCTGTGGTTTCTCATTCAATATATCTTCCTGTGGCTGCTCGTTCAATATAACTTCCTGTGGCTGCTAATTCAATGTATCTTCCTGTGGCTGCTAATTCAGTATAACTTCCTGTGGCTGCTCGTTCAATATATCTTCCTGTTGCTGCTCATTCAATATATCTTCCTGTTGCTGCTAATTCAATATATCTTCCTGTGGCTTCTAATTCAATATATCTTCCTGTGGCTGCTAATTCAATATAACTTCCTGTGGCTGCTCGTTCAATATAACTTCCTGTGGCTGCTAATTCAATGTATCTTCCTGTGGCTGCTAATTCAATCTATCTTCCTGAGGCTGCTCGTTCAATATATCTTCCTGTGGCTGCTCATTCAATATATCTTCCTGTGGCTGCTAATTCAATATATCTTCCTGTGGCTTCTAATTCAATATATCTTCCTGTGGCTGCTAATTCAATATAACTTCCTTTGGCTGCTCGGTCAATATATCTTCCTGTGGCTGCTAATTCAATGTATCTTCCTGTGGCTGCTAATTCAATATAACTTCCTGTGGCTGCTCGTTCAATATATCTTCCTGTGGCTGCTAATTCAATGTATCTCCCTGTGGTTTCTCATTCAATGTATCTCCCTGTGGTTTCTCATTCAATGTATCTTCCTGTGGTTTCTCATTCAATATATCTTCCTGTGGCTGCTCATTCAATATAACTTCCTGTGGCTGCTCATTCAATATAACTTCCTGTGGCTGCTCGTTCAATATTTCTTCCTGTGGCTGCTAATTCAATATAACTTCATGTGGCTGCTCGTTCAATGTATTTTCCTCAGCCGTATAGTGAACCGTGACACACGTATTGCAGGTATACAGCACATTCGTCAACCTTCAAGTAAACCATATCTGACGCATCATAAATATGCGTACATTTACCTCAACCATGTTATGCTCTATGTGTACACATTGTATACGCGCATGAACGCAAACGTCGGTTTAAACCATCAGTCAGTAACAGGCAGCATCACGAAGGACGTACTGTTACACACCCTTTCTGCGTGTAATTCCTTACGTCCCTGTTGATCTGCCATAATTATCCCCAGGTGCAGGTAACCTGGAACATATTATTTCTGTTGTGTCAGGTGTCGCTGTACTTTGAAGTAGAGACCACCTGATATATCGGTGATTAAGACGGGGGGTGGGGTGAGGGGGTGGGGTGGTAATTGGGGGTCGGTAACCATCAGCAGGTGGTATATTGTGGTCACTGCTATGATGCCATACTCTTCGTCCGGTTGTTAATTTCCGCTAATGAAGATTTATTGCCACACCGTGTCCATCTGTGCTGTACTTACTCGCGTCTCTGTCAGAGGAAGATGGCGACTCAGACAATGTGAAATATGGTTATTGGACACGAGGGCTAAAAATAAAGCTAATATGTTTATAACTTTTCACATTAAGAATACCATTCCTCTGTCCGTACTGTAATTGCCCCAGGGTCTCGATACAGTTACAGAGAACATTTAAGATCGATGAAGGAGTCGACGACTGTTTCTATCAAGTTATTACCCAAGGAACAACCTACACATATAGATAATAACATTTCAGGCACAAAAACTTCTATGAAACCAAAGTTTGTGTGCGTTAAATGTTGGCGGAAACTTTAGCATTTATTTTAAACTTTTGCAATTATTTTTAACTTTAGCAGTTATTTTAAACTTGGGCAGTTATTTTAAACTTGAGCAGTTATTTTGAACTTGAGCAGTTGTTTCAAACTTTAGCAGTTATTTTAAACTTTAGCAGTTATTTTTAACATTTGCAGTTATTTTAAACTTGGGCAGTTATTTCAAACTTTAGCAGTTATTTTAAACTTTAGCAGTTATTTTTAACATTTGCAGTTATTTTAAACTTGGGCAGTTATTTTAAACTTGAGCAGTTATTTTGAACTTGAGCAGTTGTTTCAAACTTGAGCAGTTATTTTAAACTTTAGCAGTTATTTTTAACTTTTGCAGTTATTTTAAACTTTTGCAGTTAGTTCACACTTTAGCAGTTATTTTAAACTTTTGCAGTTATTTTAAACTTTTGCAGTTATTTTAAACTATTGCAGTTATTTCAAATTTTAGCAGTTATTTTAAACTATAGCAGTTATTTTAAACTTTAACAGTTATTGTTATACACCACCGTGATAAGATTCTAAATCTCATGACAAATTCCATATCTGTCAAAGTGTACTGAATTGCTTGGGTGTGACGAGTATAGCCACCCTTGCCACCTAACGACCCCGAGTTTCATAATTAAATCTCATGTCGACACGGATCCTGTTCGAGCCAAAGGTTATCTGAGTAACGCTTGAATGTAACGGAATAGCCATACTGAAATTGATTTTGTACAAAGACCGGATAAAACAGGACTCAAATAAATCTCACATAAGTCCTTTCAATACCGTGATATATCAGGTTTATATAGCGTGACTTACATGCCTTCACTTCCCTGATGGGAGGGATTTAATTCCTGAAAAATGCCGCACGATGACAACTTCACGTAAAACAGTTACATCTACCGTTTTACACCGATAACTGGCGTTGTCAGGTGGCCAGTTACCATGGTAACCTTAATCTGTGAGTTAAAGGCAAACGTGACATTTCAAGTGGCGGTATTGTTTGAGAGTGTATCTACGCTCTCATTGTAATACTTGCTCAAATAAATTCCGTCGTTTGTGGGAATAGGATAGAGGCGACGGTAAATAATCTTAAGCCTGTAATCCCCCGTTAGAGCCCTTGTGTTGTTTTCATTGTATGAAGCACACTGTATGCCATCTCCTTCATGGGGTATTGTAGATATTGAAACACGCTGGAAGGTTTGAGGACGGGATTCAAATGACAGAGTGTTTCCCTTGGCCTGGTGGGACGCGGGACTTTCCTTATCTGAGGTGACGCTACCTGTGTCTTGGCCGGTTTCGTCGATAGATCCAGATGACGAAGCATGTTTGTGAGAGAGTAAAGTTCAACTTCTCCACCTTAAATACATGCTTGGTATTCGGTTACGGTGTCTCTGTGAAGAGAACGTAGCGTTTGACGCCGTTGTTATCAACATTGCTGGCGTCCGGAATTTGTGTTTGAACGGCATAATTTTAGACTAGCAGATACACACATTAAGGGCGGTTTGCAATATACGTGATTAAAGGAAGCCATCCCCTCAATATTCAGCAATATTACAGTTATCTAATGGAGGCGATCAGTGAACAATGTTACCTTTAGTCAGCAATATTACAGCAATCTAATGGAGGCGATCAGTGAACAATGTTACCTTTAGTCAGCAATATTACAGTTATCTAATGGAGGCGATCAGTGAACAATGTTACCTTTAGTCAGCAATATTACAGTTATCTAATGGAGGCGATCAGTGAACAATGTTACCTTTAGTCAGCAATATTACAGCTATCTAATGGAGGCGTTTAGTAAACAATGTTACCTTTAGTCAGCAATATTACAGCTATATAAGACAACCTTTGGTCAGCAATAATACAGCAATATCATGGAAGCCCTTAGTAAGCAATATTAAAGCTATATAAGGACAACCTGTAGTCAGCATCATTACACCTGTATCATTGCGGCCTGTAGTCTGCAATATGAAATCTATATAAAGACAACCTGTAGTCGGAAATATGAAAGCTATATCATTGCGACCTGTAAGCAGCAATATTACAGTTATATCAAGACAACCTGTAGTCAGCAATATTACAGCTATAGCATTGCGACCTGTAGTCAGCAATATCACAGCTATATCAAGGCAACCTGTAGTCAGCAATATTACAGCTATATCAAAACAACCTGTAGTCAGCAAGATGACAGCTATATGAAGACAACCTGTAGTCTGCAATATTAAACTTAAGCTATATCAAGACAACCTGTATTCTGCAATATTAAAGCTATATCAAGACCACCTGTAGTCTGCAATTTTACAGCTATATCAAGACAACCTGTAGTCAGCAATAATACAGCTATATCATTGCGGCCTGTAGTCAGCAATATTAAAGCTATATCATTGCGACCTGTAGTCAGCAATATTACAGCTATATCATGGCGACCTGTAGTCAGCAATATTACAGCTATATCAAGGTGTAATGCATGTTACAGAATGTTTAAGCCGCAGTGTGGTGCATTACATCTGTCAAATAACGGGACGAAGCATTCAAGACAGAAACTATAAGAAGAGAAAGCTTCACGTGAGTTAGAGGTTAAAGCTGACGTAGTTCACCACCTGAGAGAGGCAGGTGAATACCATGGTCGTGGACGTACCAGGAGAGACACACATTCGACTTTGTTCTCATGCTATCTCTCCCACAAAATATCCCTCTTGGTTCGACAAGTCATGCACATATTCGAATGCCCTAGTCTAGATACAATGCAATGGAAATATACGCACACACTTTGTCTATGAAAACGTTTCTGTAAAATAATTGTATGTTTTTTTCAAAAGAACCTTTTGGTTCAGTTTGACCTTGACTTGCGTTGGTTTTTAGTGAACACACACACACACACACACACATGCACACACAGACACACAGACACACAGACACACAGACACAGACACACACACACACACACACACACACACACACACACACACACACACACACACACACACACACACACACACACACACACACCGCAGCCAACCCTACCCTCAGGGACCAACACCACACAATACCCCCATACCACACATCCACTGACACGCACACACACACACACACGCACGCCGCACGCACGCACTGACGCACGCACGCACGCACGCACACACGCACACAGACACAGACACAGACACACAGCGTAACTTTGCTACCTGTTCAAACGGCGATCTGTCATGTCATGCATTGGACAAAAACATGTCGTCTTGGTTTTCAAAGCGTGTCACCTGCCCAGGAAAGCTGTACGTCGTGCGACATGCATTGCTGGGATTCCTCAATGAGGCCACACAAAGCCAGTGTCTGCTCCGTCATGCCGGGTTGTTGCCTATAAATCTCACTTATCTGCAATATTGCAGCTCGGTTTGATAGTCTACTGTCAAACATTCCTGTGCGGCTTTCCTCTCTCTCCTGCGAGCGGGACAACGATATATACATTAATTTTGTGAAAACCAAACAAAGTGAATCTATTAATCCTCTTATCTAAAATTTACGATTTGCTGAGTACTCGATATATGATTAAATAAGATAAACGTTTATAGGTTGCGTGTTTTACATTTGTTTGTCACCTACTGGTGGGATTATCAGTGTGTGTATTGATAATATTTGCAATACACACAGTAGACATTGAGCGAAGGAATAGTGTGTGTGTGCCTGTGCAGATGGGATCTGGATAGATGTGGTGCGTGTGGGTTGCGTGTGTGGGTGTGATGGGAGGGGGATCGGGGTTCGGGGTTCGGAGTTTGGAGTTCGGAGGCGATTTAATCTCTTGCAGTGTTCATCTCTTGCAGTGTTCATCTCTTGCGGTGTTCACCTCTTGTAGTGTTCACATCTTGCGGTGTTCATCTCTTGTCGTGTTCATCTCTTGCAGTGTTCATCTCTTGCAGTGTTCATCTCTTGCGGTGTTCATCTCTTGCAGCGTTCACCTCTTGCAGTGTTCACCTCTTGTAGTGTTCACATCTTGCAGTGTTCATCTCTTGCAGTGTTCATCTCTTGTAGTGTTAATCTCTTGCAGTGTTCATCTCTTGTAGTGTTCACATCTTGCAGTATTCATCTCTTGCAGTGTTCATCTCTTGTAGTGTTCATCTCTTGCAGTGTTCATCTCTTGCAGTGTTCATCTCTTGCAGTGTTTATCTCTTGCAGTGTTCACCTCTTTTAGTGTTCATCTCTTGCAGTGTTCACCTCTTGTAGTGTTCACATCTTGTAGTGTTCATCTCTTGCAGTGTTCATTTCTTGTAGTGTTCACTTCTTGTAGGGTTCACATCTTGTGTTCATCACTTGCAGTCTCCATCTCTTGCAGTGTTCATCTATCGCAGTGTTCATCTCTTGCAGTGTTCACCTCTTGTAGTGTTCACATCTTGTGTTCATCACTTGCAGTGTTCATTTCTTGCAGTGTTCACATCTTGTTGTGTTCATCTCTTGCAGTGTTCACCTCTTGTAGTGTTCACATCTTGTTGTGTTCATCTCTTGTAGTGTTCATCTCTTGCAGTGTTCATTTCTTGCAGTGTTCATCTCTTGTCGTGTTCATCTCTTGTAGTGTTCACATCTTGCAGTGTTCATCTCTTGTAGTGTTCATCTCTTGCAGTGTTCACATCTTGCGGTGTTCATCTCTTGCAGTGTTCATCTCTTGCATTGTTCAACTCTTGCAGTGTTCACCTCTTGTCGTGTTCATCTCTTGTAGTGTTCATCTCTTGCAGTGTTCACTTCTTGTAGTGTTGACATCTTGTAGTGTTCATCTCTTGCAGTGTTCATCTCCTGCAGCGTTCACTTCTTGTAGTGTTCACATCTTGTGTTCATCACTTGCAGTGTTCATCTCTTGCAGTGTTCATCTATCGCAGTGTTCATCTTTTGTAGTGTTCACCTCTTGTAGTGTTCACATCTTGTGTTAATCTTTTGCAGTGTTAATCTCTTGTAGTGTTCACATCTTGTTGTGTTCATCTCTTGCAGTGTTCACCTCTTGTAGTGTTCACATCTTGTGTTCACCTCTTGCAGTGTTCACCTCTTGTCATGTTCATCTCTAGTAGTGTTCATCTCTTGCAGTGTTCACCTCTTGCAGTGTTCACCTCTTGTCGTGTTCATCTCTAGTAGTGTTCATCTCTTGCAGTGTTCACATCTTGTTGTGTTCATCTCTTGCAGTGTTCACCTCTTGCAGTGTTCACATCTTGTTGTGTTCATCTCTTGCAGTGTTCACCTCTTGTAGTGTTCACATCTTGTTGTGTTCATCTCTTGCAGTGTTCACCTCTTGTTGTGTTCATCTCTAGTAGTGTTCATCTCTTGCAGTTACCGTCGATAGGTGTGCTGCCTTGCCTTGTTCCCTCCTCACTGTTCCCAGAATACCACAGATGTCTCAGATATCACAAAGCTGGTCACAGATATCACAAAGCTGGTCACAGATATCACAAAGCTGGTCACTGAATACCACATATGTCTCAGATATCACAAAGCTGGTCACAGAATACCACATATGTCTCAGATATCACAAAGCTGGTCACTGAATACCACATATGTCTCAGATATCACAAAGCTGGTCACTGAATACCACATATGTCTCAGATATCACAAAGCTGGTCACAGATATCACAAAGCTGGTCACAGATATCACAAAGCTGGTCACTGAATACCACATATGTCTCAGATATCACAAAGCTGGTCACAGAATACCACATATGTCTCAGAGATCACAAAGCTGGTCACAGAATACCACATATGTCTCAGATATCACAAAGCTGGTCACTAAATACCACAGATGTCTCAGATATCACAAAGCTGGTCACTGAATACCACATATGTCTCAGATATCACAAAGCTGGTCACAGAATACCACATATGTCTCAGATATCACAAAGCTGGTCACAGAATACCTCATATGTCTCAGATATCACAAAGCTGGTCACTAAATACCTCATCTGTCTCAGATATCACAAAGCTGGTCACTGAATACCACATATGTCTCAGATATCACAAAGCTGGTCACAGAATACCACAGATGTCTCAGATATCACAAAGCTGGTCACTGAATACCACATATGTCTCAGATATCACAAAGCTGGTCACAGAATACCACAGATGTCTCAGATATCACAAAGCTGGTCACTGAATACCACAGATGTCTCAGATATCACAAAGCTGGTCACAGATATCACAAAGCTGGTCACAGATATCACAAAGCTGGTCACAGAATACCACATATGTCTCAGATATCACAAAGCTGGTCCCAGAATACCACAGATGTCTCGGATATCACAAAGCTGGTCACTGAATACCACATATGTCTCAGATATCACAAAGCTGGTCACAGAACACCACAGATGTCTCAGATATCACAAAGCTGGTCACAGAATACCACATATGTCTCAGATATCACAAAGCTGGTCACAGATAACCAAACCCTTCATGCAACGTGTGTGAAGAAAAAGAACCTAAGTTTTTTGTCCATCTAACAAAGACAGAAATCAGAGAGATCTGCTGCATGCCCTTGCCCCCAAATCTTGCCAGATCTCGCCAGATCTCATGAGTCAAGCCGGACTATCCTGTACACAGCAAATGACATGTATCTGACATATTGTGAGGGAGAGGTCGGGCGTGGGGTGGTGGCAGGAGAGAGAAAGCGAGAGAGCGAGAGAGAGAGGGAGAGCGAGAGAGCGAGAGAGAGAGAGAGAGAGTGAGAGAGAGAGAGAGAGAGTGTGAGAGAGAGAGAGAGAGAGAGTGAGAGAGAGAGAGAGAGTGTGAGAGAGAGAGAGAGAGAGAGAGAGAGAGAGAGAGAGAGAGAGAGAGAGAGAGAGTTTATAATAGTGTCACATGTAAGATACACATCGTACTAAATCACGAGTTAGTGAGAGGCAGTGAGGGATAGACATCGACTTGTTGGAGACTTTGTTGTTGCCAACGAGATTGCTGGTCGAAACATCACGGCGTGTCAGCTGGATGTGGCATTAAAATGATGCAGGTCCTTGACGTTTACCAGTTTGGTAAAACCGACGAGCACGGGTATGGTGCTGACAAACCTAGAAACATAATCAGGACAAACTGAGATTCGAAACCAACTCTCACAGCTTTCTAGAACGCCAAATGACGCAACACTGAATGGCGCATTGTTCGACTGTGATTTCGTTGTGAGGAGACAATCGTCGATAATTGGATATTATCAAACAAACTGCTATATCAAAGTGGGATGGGGTAAGCTTGTTCGTTTTCATAGAGTATGACACACAAATCTACTAGCGGGTTACATGAGGCCGCCATTCAGTAGTACAAACCGGGAGCAATGGCCTCGATGCGGCTTCGTCGAGACGTGATTTATGTCACAGGACGTCACAATCAATGATACTTCGATGGCATGATACATGCTCTGTCAATACTCTTGTCATTTCAAATATAAGAACGACCTTGAAAAACCACTCGCTGAAAACGCTGATGACGCAATCGCGTGACGGCAACGTCTGGTGTTACACGATATGTGACAATCGTCTCCGTCTGCCAGAACGGGTATTGACAAACTGTTGGGTAGGAGCGGAGAGAAACATGTCGCGTGAGGCTCGGGGAATTCTCCGGTGCTGGCCAGGCGGATTGACACGATTTTGTAAATGACGGCAGTCCCTGCGTAATAAATCTTTAAGTCAAAGACTTCCCTTGGCATGCATTAGCCAAAGACCCCCACGGTGGCCCCGGGCTGTGAGGGGGAGGTCTCCACGCGGCCGAGTTTGGTCAGGATTTAAGCAGTTGGCACATGGTCGGTTCGACAGTACCACGTTTGTTATTCTGCTTTAAACAACTGATGTTCCCACATCGATAAACACTGTCGAGAGACCACCATCCCACCACTCCAGAAAACTCAGTGGAGGCCTGGGCAAGCCAGGGCTTGTCAGAGTCCATGTTGACGCGCATCTGTATGTAATAGTTGTCTTGGCTTGTCTCAATGGATTAGTATGACATACCACACACGAGCTTCTATTTCCATGGATTAGTATGACATACAACACACGAGCATCTATCTCCATGGATTAGTATGACAAACCCTACACGTGCATTTGTCTACACGGAGTAGTATGACAAACCACACACGTGCATCTGTCTCCATGGATTAGTATGACATACCACACACGTGCATCTATCTCCATGGATTAGTATGACAAATCCTACACGTGCATTTGTCTACATGGAGTAGTATGACATACCACACACGTGCATCTGTGTCCATGGATTAGTATGACATACCACACACGTGCATCTGTGTCCATGGATTAGTATGATAAACCCGACACGTGCATCTGTCTCCATGGAATAGTATGACATACCACACACGTGCATCTATCTCCATGGATTAGTATGACAAACCCTACACGTGCATCTGTCTCCATGGAGTAGTATGACATACCACACACGTGCATCTGTCTACATGGATAAGTATGACATACCACACACGTGCATCTGTGTCCATGGATTAGTATGACATACCACACACGTGCATCTGTGTCCATGGAGTAGTATGACAAACCACACACGTGCATCTGTCTCCATGGAGTAGTATGACATACCACACACGTGCATCTGTCTCCATGGATAAGTATGACAAACCCTACACGTGCATCTGTCTACATGGAGTAGTATGACATACCACACACGTGCATCTGTCTCCATGGAGTAGTATGACATACCGCACACGTGCATCTGTCTCCATGGATTAGTATGACATACCACACACGTGCATCTGTGTCCATGGAGTAGTATGACATACCACACACGTGCATCTGTCTCCATGGATTAGTATGACAGACCACACACGTACATCTGTGTCCATGGAGTAGTATGACATACCACACACGTGCATCTGTCTACATGGAGTAGTATGACATACCACACACGTGCATCTGTCTCCATGGATTAGTATGACAAACCCTACACGTGCATCTGTCTACAGGGAGTAGTATGACATACCACACACGTGCATCTGTATCCATGGAGTAGTATGACATACCACACACGTGCATCTGTCTCCATGGATTAGTATGGCAAACCCTACGCGTGCATCTGTGTCCATGGATTAGTATGACATACCACACACGTGCATCTGTGTCCATGGATTAGTATGACATACCACACACGTGCATCTGTCTCCATGGATTAGTATGACAAACCCTACACGTGCATCTGTCTACATGGAGTAGCATGACATACCACACACGTGCATCTGTCTCCATGGATTAGTATGACAAACCCCACACGTGCATCTGTGTCAATGGAGTAGTATGACATACCACACACGTGCATCTGTCTCCATGGAGTAGTATGACATACCACACACGTGCATCTGTCTCCATGGAGTAGTATGACATACCACACACGTGCATCTGTCTACATGGAGTAGTATGACATACCACACACGTGCATCTGTCTCCAAAGAGTAGTATGACATACCCTACACGTGCATCTATCTCCATGGATTAGTATGACATACCACACACGTGCATCTGTCTCCATGGGTTAGTATGACATACCACACACTTGCATCTGTGTCCGTGGATTAGTATGACATACCACACACGTGCATCTGTCTCCATGGATTAGTATGACATACGCAATGTTATTCTCAGGTTAACGTCAGTTCTACAGAATCGGCATGTATTTATCGGTTCGAGTTCAACGTTTTGATCTTGCGCTCTTTAATTTCTCAGCAACAGATCAGGCCGTGTCAACACGGCGAGAACAACTACATGAGACCCCATGTGTCTGTACACATAAGTCGCCCCTTAGAGCCACGAGGCAGCCCCTAGTAAACACCCCCCCCCCCCCCCCACGCCCAGGGGAAACAGGATAATCTCACAGATTCGAAAGCTTTGAATCAGATTGCCGAGGGTTCCCAAGCCAGCCACGAAGAAGGCAGGGGACGGGCTAGGCTTGCTCCAAGGCTGTACTGAAAGAAAAGTCCATGGATGTGTAGTAATTCTATTCTCCTTATAGGCAAGTCTAGATATGTGGACAGTACAGGACTCCAGCCTCTTACAGGGACAACTTGTTCTTATTATTTACATAATCTAGAACTTATGATTTAAACTCACATTTACTGCCTAAGAGACTAGTGCAAGTCAAGCCGCTTGCAGCCTGAGTTGATGAATTGCTGCGGTAACAAGATGGAGAAGCTCTTCATCCCGTTTTTGTAAATTTGTGGGGCTGCGATTTGATTGATCGAATGTGGCAAGTATGAAATATGAAGGTTATTAACTTGGGTGCTTTCCAGCGAGCGGCGAATGTGCTCCTACTTGGCTCTGGCGTGACAATTCTTTTTTATGAAATGAAAATCATCTAATTACTTATTTCTGCTGTATTGTTCCTGTTCCTGGAGCCCTTCAAGGGACTGAATTAGACCAGAGTGATGTGGATCGAATAAAACACACTTGAAAGCATATGGCTTGCATCCTGCAAAGTAATTGTGGACCTGCCATATACAGTTATGTATAGATTGATGGAGAGTATGATGGAACAATTGGTGTTGGCATGGCCACTTGATACTTTCTAAATGCACACAGAAACCTGTTTGATAAACTCCATAATGCATTTAAAGTGACGTAGCTGTGGCTCTTTCTCACCTCTGGGGGCAACATCGGCACGCCCCTCATCTGGAACTACGGATTCCCCGTGAGACGGACGGACGGACGGATGGTATTACTTTCGTGTTTTTTTTCTGCCATAAGCATAAACGTTCTTTGCTTATGAAATGCTATTCAAAACTATATTCTACATACACACTTTTATTCAATTTTCTCCCACATCGAAGCAAATATGAACACTATTTACACATAAATGTCGATAAACGTTGTTTTCAGTACTTAAATAAAAACGACAAAACCCTTTCCATATTTGCAGTCGATTGTACGATTCCGACTATATCATGAGCATGTGTTTATGAATCCCTATCAAATAGACGATGATACCGGGTGTTTGCAAAAAGGTTTGCGGATCCTTCCCCTCCTGTGGCACCCGGCATAAACACATGCAAAGACAAGGCAATTGTTCACCTGAAAAAAACCCACACGGGAATATATAGTACAAGTCAAAATAAATAATTGAATCGTACATCATTTCTGACACTGATGTCTACCATACAACATTTTAAATGCTTTACTGAGGTCGTGAATGTTGTAACCTTGATCAACCTTGAACTTTTCGGGGAAAGAGCACGATCGTAACTCAAAAGTTGTTAAATGTAGACACCAATGCCTGGAACTGCTGGAATATTGCTCAAAATAAGGGGAAAGTTGGCTTTAACAAAGTTGGAGTCCCTTCTTGTCGTACAGTCTTGTGGATATTAGTTTTACCACAGTTCAGGTAGGTTGGTAAGTGGTGGAGAATTGGCTATGTGGCCGTTATTGAGCATATCAGATCATCGATAAAGCTGAGGTTACGCGTACTGGACAAATTGCCTTGTTTTGACTTTGCCAATCCGAGCATAAATTTCGATTCATATGCATAAAGAAACAGGTCAGCCAGAAGGGGAGGCACAATTGGTGCCCACGGGGATGCCTATTTCTAGACTATATGTCACGTCCAACATTTCAAATATTGTTTTTTCCGTGAAACTCAGAAGGCATTTGATTCCTTTTTGACGAATTGTCCCGAACCTCTGTAGATATGTAGCTGTATCTATAATGTCACCACGTTTAGTAACAAATGCCCCATGGATCAAGGAGTGAAGTTTTTCCGTAAGTTTGTCATGTGGGATAGAGGTGTATAAAGTTAAAATTTCAAATGTGTTAACAGAATTGAACTTGGTTCTGTCTTAAGATAGCAAAATTGCAAGCAAATCCTTTGATATTTTAAGAATCCAGATGATATCAATTCTCCAGTCTCAAATTCATTCTCTGAATATAAAGACAGCTCATCTTTGATTGTTTTAAAGGTTATGGTTAAACTTTGAGACAGGGATTTGGTGGTACATTTGCTAGACCCTAAAAATATATATCTTTGTGCTGATTTTCGTGGAGATTTGGAATCCTGTACAAACGTTAAATGGACGTATCTTCAGGTTTTAGCGTCAGGTCAACCTTACACATTATGCTGGTATGCCTTGTCAGGGGGAACAACTACACACTTTCATGTAGGACAGCCAAACTTTGGATGACAGCTGGCTGGGACAGAATGGGTGTATTGTTTCCTCCTTTTCAGTTTGGATGAAATGGTGTTCGTATCGGAAGATAAAACAGTTGGTGGCTCCTGAAATTTGAAATATTATGGGACATTTTGGGAAACTGATTTTTGTCTGAGGATGTTGCTTATTGTGGCGAAGGAAGTGGTTTTGTCGCTTTATTTAAGTTTAAGGCATCAATTGCCATATTTGCAAATTTCATATTCAAGCAAATGCCGTCTTTGTCTGATTTAATGGAGTCTGTTTCTGGTCAGGCCAAACGTTTCGATTCAATATCAAGAACTATACTCTCTAGTCGATACAGTGAGCTTTTACTTATTGCAGATCCATCCATCAGCAAAAGTGTCCGGGGTCGTTTAATTTATTTCAATGAGTATAGTCTTGTTCTTACTTTGTAGGGTCTCAATGGTTCCTGTAGGAGAGCTACCAAATCTTCCAGATGAATGGGATCAACGTGAAGGAGGTTTGTTTTAGTGTTGCCGGAAAACCGACCTAACGCCCCACTTGACTTTAACATCCTCCTGATCATAGTTCATCGTGAACTGACGCTGAATCTCTTCCCATTGTCATGATATAGCTATTAAGATGATCTGTGTTTAAGGTTAGTTGAATCTTTATCGGAACAATGGTCCAACATCGAGTCGCTAACAGATTACTCCACGTATAGTCAGCGCAGGAGGACTTCGAGTTAAAGAAGCTGGTTCCCCTGTTATTTTAGTCCTGCAGTGTTCGACGAATGAGAGTGCACTGCCGCGTGAAGCTGGTTCTGGAAAAATGCATCTCTTTCATGTGGAAAGTCGGATCGTTTTTTTTTATTTGATGAAATGTTGAAAACATGTCAAGTTGCATCAATTGATTGACGACATACTGCGGATATTAAGCATCCTGATTGTCATAATCAATTTGGGATCATGCTTTAGTTGACACATGGACACAAACCTGATGCAGACTTTGTTTTGGGCTGCGTCTATTGATATATTTTCCTTTTAAGTTAAATGGATTCTTCGGCTAACAAGGACATATATCAACCATTGATTCTGCTGTAACAGCTGTCCTTGACACAGCTAACACCACTCCCACACAGCACCACGCATACAGGATGCCGTCTCCGCTGTCCCTGTCAAACTAACTCTACTACCACTTCCACCACCTCCACTACCACCGCCACCACTACCACTACCACCACCACTACCACTACCACCGCTACCACAACCACTACCACCACTTGCACCACTACCATCACCACTACCACCATCAGCACCACTACCACCACTACCACTACCACTACCACCACCACCTCTACAATCGCTACCACAACCACTACCACCACCAGCACCACTATCACCACTACCACTACCACCACCACCTCTACCACCGCTACCACAAGCACTACCACAACCACCACCACTACCACTACCACTGCCACTACCACTACAACCGCAACCACACCCACTACCACCAACTCTACCACAAGCACTACCACCACAACCACTACCATTACCACCACCACTACCACTACTACCACTACCACTACCATCACCATCACCATCACCATCACCATCACCACCACCACCACTACCACACACCACTACCACTACCACTACCACTACCACTACCACTACCACCACCACCACCACCACCACCACCACCACCACCATCACCACTACCACTACCACCACCACCACCACCACCATCACCACTACCATTACCACCATCACCACAACCACCACCATCACCATCACCATCACCATCACCACTACCACTACCACCATCACCACCACCACCACCACCACTACCACTACCACTACCACCACCATCACCACAACCACAACCACCACTACTACCACTACCACTACCTCTACGACTAACTACCACCAACATCACCACCACCACCATCACCACCACAACCACTACCACTACCACTACAACAACCACTACCACCACAACCACAACCACTACCACTTCCACCACCACTACCACTACCACCACCACCACCACTACCACTACCACCACCACTACCACTACCACCACCACTACAGTTAATAATATACAGTTGAGAAGGAATAACCTTGCCTTGATTTTGTCATTGCATCATTTTGAGGTAATTTGTGAACTACTCCGCATCCCATTGAAGTGTTCAGTGATCGTATAAGACCCGTGAAGAGCCGGGGTAGAATAGGTCTTCAGCAACCCATGCTTGCCGTAAAAGGCGACTATGCTTGTCGTGCTTGGCGACTAACGGGATCGGGTGGACAGGCTCGCTAACTTGGTTGATGCATGTCACCGTATCCCAATTGCGTGGATGGATCGATGCTCATGATGTCAATCACAGTATTGTCTGGTCCAGACTCGATTTTTTACAGACCGCGGTCATATAGCTGGAATATTGCTGAGTGCGGCGTTAAACAACAAACATCAGAGACAGTTTTACAAAATCAGTCATAAAGTCATACCCCGAAATCTCTTAAGTTCCTTAATTAATATATTTGCTAGAACTGTGAAATGTGCAATAGTATCTATTTTTGCACTGACCGGTTGCACCCATCTTCCCGAGGCAAGGGAGTTAACGGGCTATAAATGTCCAGTTTTCACCCTTGTCGAACTAGGCTGGAATTACTGGACTCGATCGTAGCGCCACCAGTGGCTATTACCAGTTATGTCCCCTCTAAGCCTCTCCTATGGACCAATCAGATTCCACCTCTCGGATCACTTGCGTTTGCTTCACACAAAATGGTGGCGCCCAGTCAGGGCGATCTGATCGATAATCAAGATCTATATTGTGATAAAACGAGTCTTACATCGCGAAATGCATCAAATAACGTGAGCACCTTGATTAAAAACATGAAAATATTTGGAAAATATCTGCTGACAACGAGTTGGCGGTGCATATGTTTTGCAAATCCTGCAATCGACCGAAATCTGCACGACAGTTTACGAACCGGATTTCGATTTCGGTGCGCGATTTTGATTGGATTATGCATAGACTCGTTAGTCCAGCCAAAATGTCACTCCATAATACCAGCCTAGTTCCTCAAGGGTGGTTTTAACTCTCTTGCCTCGGGAAGACTGGTGGCACCTGACCTCGCCTGACTCCATGACCTGAGAGTATTACATGTGCCTGAGCAAGGTTACATGTGCAAGATTTACCGTCACTGTTGCCTGTGAAGGTTGTTCAAAGTGGGCAGGGATCCTCTTCAAATGATAATCCCACTCTAATGAATGTGTGATAATGTGGTCGGTGCACACCTGTGCAATGATGTAACTGATGCGCCATTGAAAGGGAACGGGTGCATATGTTAGCCCACATGGCGCAACCATGCACAGATGAAGCCGACACGCATCTGGTGAAGCACAAGCAGACCCGCACTCATCTGACACCGATGCAACAGGAGAAACGCTCTCCAAACAGTTTGGTAGTACATTGTCCATGATATTTCTTTATCACATTAAAATGTCACAACCTTTTGTTGTTTTGTCGTTTCAAACGAATTTGTACAATGTTGTCATTGTGTATTATTCACAATAGGACCATGGTATATGGCCTTCAATCGTTGACCTGGAATTGATAACACCAAAACACACCCAGGACTGAAATGCTGATCTTTTGTCTTTTTTTTTGTCTTGAAACACTTCCTGGCAACTTCAGTTGGACGCAGAGTCTTGTAAATTCAAGTCAGCCCCAATGATTCCTGTACTGAGACCCTGGCAGTGAAACCTGATCATATTTTAAGAGTCTGATGAAATCTCTCCAATCACCTTGTGACTCAGGGTGATAAGGGCTAGATTTGATATTCCCATCTTATACATGAGCTGATGAGACAACCCTGACATGAAAATCGACCCTTGATCAGCCTGAACTACTTTAAGTAATCTAACCATGGTAAGCTTTAACGATAACCGGGAGAGTAGGTTTCCTCAGTGGAATGGCTTCTGGGAATCCGGTTGAACTTACCATTATCCTGACCAAACAGCATCAATAAAAAAAAAATCCATCAAAGAAAGTCTCCTTTTCCCAGCGAACTCCAAATAAAGATGATCTCCCCTTTCTTTCACTACTCAAAGTACTACTCTGCCCGAAGGACCAATTCATCCGCCTCATCATAATTTGAAGTAACCTCCACTGATAGCGTTGCCGTGACTTCTTGAGCCTTTTAATACACATTGCAATAACATTACCCAGTGATCTTTTGGCCATTTCAAATTTGTTGTTCAAAACGCGAGAACATATTCTCAACTTTTTCTTGAAAGGAGGGGACTAGTTTGATATTGTTAGTCACATTTAAGTAATGTCATTTTGAGAGGAAGTATGTCTGTTTTGCAGTTAGAATTCCTTCAATCGGACAGGCGGTGGGGTAGCATGGTGGTTAAAGCGTTCGCCCGTCTCGCTGAAGACCCGGCTTCGTCCCCCACATGGATACAATGTGTCCCCCGTCATGATATTGCTGGAATATTGCTAGAATATTGATAAAACGATACTCGCTCACTCACAACATCAATCTGAATTCTCTCTCTCATTTCTCATTTCTCTCTTTGCATTCTCTCTCTTTGCATTCTCTCTCCTCTCTTTCTCTTTGAATTTTTCTCCTCTCTTTCTCTATGTATTCTCTCTCCTCTCTTTCTCTATGTATTCTCTCTCCTCTCTTTCTATTTGAATTCTCTCTCCTCTCTTTGAATTTTCTCTATTCTCCCCTTGAATTTTCTCTCCTCTCTTTGAATTTTTCTCCTCTCTTTCTCTATGTATTCTCCCTCCTCTCTTTCATTTTGAATTTTCTCTCCTCTCTTTGAATTCTCTCTCCTCTCTTTGAAATTTTCTCCTCTCTTTCTCTATGTATTCTCCCTCCTCTCTTTCTTTTTGAATTCTCCCTCCTCTCTTTGAATTTTCTCTCCTCTCTTTGAATTCTCTCTCCTCTCTTTTTTAATTTTTCTCCTCTCTTTCTCTATGTATTCTCCCTCCTCTCTTTTTGAATTCTCTCTCCTCTCTTTGAATTTTCTCTCCTCTCTTTGAATTCTCTCTCCTCTCCTTGAATTTTCTCTCCTCTCTTTGAATTTTCTCTCCTCTCTTTGAATCCTCTCTCCTCTCGTTCTCTACACAACGTTGTTTGTTGTGTTATACCTGTACAGCTATGTAGCCTAAGTAGGTGATACAAAGAATACAATACAGAATACAAGTGCATGCATGCAGATGATGGACTGGTACATAACAAGATATCCGGGACGACGGAGCTGAAACTCAGCCGAAAGAATTATTTATCAATAGATCATTTAATGTCGTAGCCATGTCTGCAAGAAGATGTGCTACTGACATAATTAATAAGGAACTGGTCTCGACATTTACAAGAGATGTCATGGGAATATTCTGGAGAAAGAGTGTAGCCGTCCAGCAACTGTCCCATCACGAAACATCTTGAATGGGCAAGCTGTCTTGTGCTTGTAAACAACAAAGGGAGGTAACTCTAAATCACGTCCTGTTTCAATCTGGCCACTCCAGCACTCGATATCTTCCAAGCGTTTCAATTATTTGCAACAAACAAATTTACAACAATCGCTACGGTGATATAACATTCGAGTTAGTACAATTGATAATTGAGAATGGAGTGGTTGTGAAATAGATGATCTACTCATCTAGTATAAAAACAAAAAAAATATATGCTGTGGTTTAACCAAGCATGGCTAAAGGCGACATCCTTGTCGTCGCCCACGTGTGCGTATACTGTGACGTGTGTGACGTGAGGGGAGAAGCTGTATGGTGTAGACCAGATGCCGGGGGCGTCTTCATGGCTGGACGACTTAGGAGGTCACAGATGTTCGTGGCGTCCGCATAAAAAAGGAAACGTTGTTTACGTGAAGTACTTTACGACTCTGACATGTTACGACCAGACACTTGAGTAGTAACGGTTACATCTAATTTACCACAAAATTACACACGAATTTATGATTATTCAAACGTAAATGAATTTATTTAGTGTGTGTTGTATCTCCGCTTTCAGAAATACTCCAGCGGTCTATATAACCGAGTCTGGAGCGGGCAAACCAGTGGCTGACAGCATGAACAATGGCACAGATTCACGAAATTGGAAGACGATTACACACAATCCGCCAAGTTATCGCGCTTGAATATTCTCTCGAATAACACTTTTGAGTGAACGAGTTTCGTTTAACGCTGCTTTGAACAGTATTCAAGTTTACCCCTTAGTGAAGCCCACGAGCACGGGTATGGTGTTGACAAACTTAGAAACAGAATCGAGTCGAACCGGGATTCGAACCAACGGTCATAGGTTTCTGGCGTACCAAAGGGACGCAACTCTGCACAGGGAATTGCGGAGCCTTAGCCGACAAAACCACCTGTGCCTCGCGCGGCTTGATGCTGGAGGAAAGCCCGAAGTGATGCAGGTCTCAGACATTAACCTCTTCGGTGAAACCCACGAGCACGGGTATAGTGCAGACAAACCTAGAAACTTAATCAGGGAGAACCGGGATTCGAACCCAAGATGATAGGTTTCTGCCGTAGCCAAGGGACGCAACTCTGCGCAGCGCCTTAGACGACTGGGCTACCCGTGCCCCCAATCATACAATGACCTCTGCTTGATGTAAATTTCTGATGATTATGGAAATTGTTTTGCCTCTTTTATGTAAGTTATCACTGACATATGCTGCTGATAAACTAACAGAATCATTATCATGGCGAACCCCCTGAACAGCGAATTGCGGCGCCATAATCTAATATGCAACTCGTATCCACTAATAAATAAGAACAAATAAGATCTATTTATTGTCTTTGGTGGCAATTTATACAGAAATAAAGATTTTGTTCGAAATAAAAAGGGGGGGGGGGGGGGGGGGGGGGGGGGCGCACCCCCGCACCCCCCTCTGTATCCGCCCATGTACACCATGTATATATAAATACTTACCGCTTTTATAATCACCATAATCATAGTCCACACATATGTCACAGGAACTATTATCATTGCATTTACTGATGTAGATCAGTGGAGGTACATGTGAACCTCAGCGCAAGGCATATCATAATTGACAGAAGCATTAAATCTTAAATTGTCAAGAATTTGTTGCGTTCCTGACATCAAGTACCTAACTTTCAGCCTCATCTCCAACACTCGACACCGAACCTGAGACCCGACACAAACACGCCACTTGAATAGGAGGGAATTATACACAATGCCCAATTTGACGACGTGCGTATATCATGTCATTTTCAAATGGGAGCACCTGACACAACGCACATCCAGTCCTGGCGGACGATGTAAGTTTATATGCGTGACATCAATAACGTGTCTATGGACGCGCTCTTGTCATATGACAGCCAGTCTCCCGGCTTCACCCGTAAAATTTGTTTTAGTATTCACTGCAATCTTGCAAACATTTCACCACATAAATACATGTGTATTTAAACCAGCTCCGACCTTGATTTACAACCACGCCTTGGGACTCAATTGACACTATCCTAGTTCGGAAATGTTGTAAGATTCTAGAGTCGGACAAATATTCAGGCACCATAGACCCGTACCATGTAGTATTAGGCGCAAGTTGTTAGTGACGTCATAGCCTCGACTTGGATCAATATCTCGCGAGATATTTCCATCCTTGCACGTGCCAGAGGGGGACGCACTAAGTATAAGAACAAATTTAAAAAGTTTGCCCTCTCGGGAGAAAATTCGATACAGTTTGAGTTACTGTGCTACATGGGGTTAAAGGCGCCACGTATTTGCAGGTTGTATTGAATGTGAATGTGGCGCTGTGTGTTGAGGGGGGAGGGGGGTGCAGCCCTGTCTCGCTAGTCGCTCACAAACAATATACCGACATTTGATAAACAACAACACCGCACGATAAACGACAAGCGCTTTAAATACGTATCAAAGGAAATGTATCCAGGAAAACAAAACTTTCCCATCTAAGCGTCTGCCAGTGCTGGGCACCAGATTTTGGACAGATCTCGGAGCTTTAAATCCATGAGGACGAACGTAATTGAGCTTGAGCACGCCTAGTCGGGGCTGTTGAAATTTGGATCTGAATTCTGATAGGCTTGTGATATCAACGCAGTCTATAAAAGAGTTTCATACTTGCAGGATTCACTGTTATCCAAATATTGAAAACGTTGATATTTGTTCACCGATACTTAAGAAGGTGCGGGAATATAGCGTATACAGTTGTATTGTGTACTACATGTTGTAGCGGCATATTAGTAGGAGCATACAGTCGGGTATGACGAATTCTTATGGAGGTGAATTCTCATCCGGTCGCAGTGACAGTTATAACCATGATTGAGGAATTTCAATACAATGAAACCTTCTGGGCGATTTCTGCTGGGAGCGATGACATGTATACACAGTGGAACTGTATAGCCATCTGCTGGACGATTTCAGGGGGGAGTAGTGTGTGTGTGTGTGTGTGTGTGTGTGTGTGTGTGTGTGTGTGTGTGTGTGTGTGTGTGTGTGTGTGTGTGTGTGTGTGTGTGTGTGTGTGTGTGTGGAGAGGGGGGGGGGGGTCGCTTAATTATTAGTTTAAATCATAATTTCTAGATTACGAAAATAATAAGAACAATTTGTCCCTGTAGGTGACTGGAGTCCTTACATATCTTGACTTGTCTGTTAGGGGGATAGAATTACTACACATCCATGGGCTTGTCTTTCAGTACAGCCTTGGAGTAAGGCCATGTTCAAATGTGACGTAGACGACTGGATAGGTTAGAGCGTCCTGCCCCGCATCGGGAAACATTATACACTTCAACCATAACTGGAATAAACATTGACTGAATGAATGTTCAGGAATCTGATTAAAGTAACGCTCACCTGAGAACTGTGTGTGACGTATGCATGTATCAAGCTGCCGTGGAACACAGTCGGTAACGGTTTGAGAGTAGAATGCCAACTTGTACATACCTGCTATTGAATTTCCACCCTAACTAGTATATACCCACGGTCCCCCAACACACACCACCATATAAACTATAAAGTCCCACCTTACCCCACAAATTTATTCCTCACCTAACTCCCTCGTCCACCATTCAATACCCCTCCTCACTCAATCGATCTAGTACCTTCCAACCTCACTCCACCCATCTAGTACCCTCCTCACCTCACTCCACCCATCTAGTGCCCTCTCCACCTCACTCCACCCATCTAGTACCCTCCTCACCTCACTCCACCCATCTAGTACCCTCCTCACCTCACTCCAGCCATCTAGTGCCCTCGTCACCTCACTCCACCCATCTAGTACCCTCCTCACCTCACTCCACCCACCTAGTGCCCTCCTCACCTCACTCCACCCATCTAGTGCCCTCCTCACCTCACTCCACACACCTAGTACCCTCCTCATCTCACTCCACCCATCTAGTGCCCTCCTCACCTCACTCCACCCATCTAGTGCCCTCCTCACCTCACTCCACACACCTAGTACCCTCCTCACCTCACTCCACCCATCTAGTGCCCTCCTCACCTCACTCCACCCATCTAGTACCCTCCTCATCTCACTCCACCCACCTAGTGCCCTCCTCACCTCACTCCACCCATCTAGTACCCTCCTCACCTCACTCCACCCATCTAGTACCCTCCTCATCTCACTCCACCCACCTAGTGCCCTCCTCACCTCACTCCACCCATCTAGTGCCCTCCTCACCTCACTCCACACACCTAGTACCCTCCTCACCTCACTCCACCCATCTAGTGCCCTCCTCACCTCACTCCACCCATCTAGTGCCCTCCTCACCTCACTCCACCCATCTTGTACCCTCCCCATCTCACTCCACCCACCTAGTGCCCTCTCCACCTCACTCCACCCATCTAGTGCCCTACTCACCTCACTTCACCCATCTAGTGCCCTCCTCACCTCACTCCACCCACCTAGTACTCTCCCCACCTCACTCCACCCACCTAGTGCCCTCTCCACCTCACTCCACCCATCTAGTGCCCTCATCACCTCACTCCACACACCTAGTACCCTCCTCATCTCACTCCACCCACCTAGTACCCTCCTCACCTCACTTCACCCACCTAGTGCCCTCCTCACCTCACTCCACCCACCTAGTGCCCTCTCCACCTCACTCCACCCATCTAGTGCCCTCATCACCTCACTCCACACACCTAGTACCCTCCTCATCTCACTCCACCCACCTAGTACCCTCCTCACCTCACTTCACCCACCTAGTGCCCTCCTCACCTCACTTCACCCACCTAGTGCCCTCCTCATCTCACTCCACCCACCTAGTGCCCTCCTCACCTCACTCCACCCATCTAGTACCCTCCTCACCTCACTTCACCCACCTAGTGCCCTCCTCACCTCACTTCACCCACCTAGTGCCCTCCTCACCTCACTCCACCCACCTAGTGCCCTCCTCACCTCACTTCACCCACCTAGTGCCCTCCTCATCTCACTCCACCCACCTAGTACCCTCCTCACCTCACTCCACCCATCTAGTACCCTCCTCACCTCACTTCACCCACCTAGTACCCTCCTCATCTCACTCCACCCACCTAGTGCCCTCCTCACCTCACTCCACCCATCTAGTACCCTCCTCACCTCACTCCACCCACCTAGTACCCTCCTCATCTCACTCCACCCACCTAGTACCCTCCTCACCTCACTTCACCCACCTAGTGCCCTCCTCACCTCACTTCACCCACCTAGTGCCCTCCTCACCTCACTCCACCCACCTAGTGCCCTCCTCACCTCACTTCACCCACCTAGTGCCCTCCTCATCTCACTCCACCCACCTAGTGCCCTCCTCACCTCACTCCACCCATCTAGTACCCTCCCCACCTCACTCCACCCACCTAGTACCCTCCTGATCTCACTCCACCCACCTAGTACCCTCCTCATCTCACTCCACCCATCTAGTACCCTACTCACCTCACTCCACCCATCTAGTACCCTCCTCACCTCACTCCAGCCATCTAGTGCCCTCGTCACCTCACTCCACCCATCTAGTACCCTCCTCACCTCACTCCACCCACCTAGTGCCCTCCTCACCTCACTCCACCCATCTAGTGCCCTCCTCACCTCACTCCACCCATCTTGTACCCTCCCCATCTCACTCCACCCACCTAGTGCCCTCTCCACCTCACTCCACCCATCTAGTGCCCTACTCACCTCACTTCACCCATCTAGTGCCCTCCTCACCTCACTCCACCCACCTAGTACTCTCCCCACCTCACTCCACCCACCTAGTGCCCTCTCCACCTCACTCCACCCATCTAGTGCCCTCATCACCTCACTCCACACACCTAGTACCCTCCTCATCTCACTCCACCCACCTAGTACCCTCCTCACCTCACTTCACCCACCTAGTGCCCTCCTCACCTCACTCCACCCACCTAGTGCCCTCTCCACCTCACTCCACCCATCTAGTGCCCTCATCACCTCACTCCACACACCTAGTACCCTCCTCATCTCACTCCACCCACCTAGTACCCTCCTCACCTCACTTCACCCACCTAGTGCCCTCCTCACCTCACTTCACCCACCTAGTGCCCTCCTCATCTCACTCCACCCACCTAGTGCCCTCCTCACCTCACTCCACCCATCTAGTACCCTCCTCACCTCACTTCACCCACCTAGTGCCCTCCTCACCTCACTTCACCCACCTAGTGCCCTCCTCACCTCACTCCACCCACCTAGTGCCCTCCTCACCTCACTTCACCCACCTAGTGCCCTCCTCATCTCACTCCACCCACCTAGTACCCTCCTCACCTCACTCCACCCATCTAGTACCCTCCTCACCTCACTTCACCCACCTAGTACCCTCCTCATCTCACTCCACCCACCTAGTGCCCTCCTCACCTCACTCCACCCATCTAGTACCCTCCTCACCTCACTCCACCCACCTAGTACCCTCCTCATCTCACTCCACCCATCTAGTACCCTCCTCACCTCACTTCACCCACCTAGTGCCCTCCTCACCTCACTTCACCCACCTAGTGCCCTCCTCACCTCACTCCACCCACCTAGTGCCCTCCTCACCTCACTTCACCCACCTAGTGCCCTCCTCATCTCACTCCACCCACCTAGTACCCTCCTCACCTCACTCCACCCATCTAGTACCCTCCTCACCTCACTTCACCCACCTAGTACCCTCCTCATCTCACTCCACCCACCTAGTACCCTCCTCACCTCACTTCACCCACCTAGTGCCCTCCTCACCTCACTTCACCCACCTAGTGCCCTCCTCACCTCACTCCACCCACCTAGTGCCCTCCTCACCTCACTTCACCCACCTAGTGCCCTCCTCATCTCACTCCACCCACCTAGTGCCCTCCTCACCTCACTCCACCCATCTAGTACCCTCCCCACCTCACTCCACCCACCTAGTACCCTCCTCATCTCACTCCACCCACCTAGTACCCTCCTCATCTCACTCCACCCATCTAGTACCCTACTCACCTCACTCCACCCATCTAGTGCCCTCCTCACCTCACTCCACCCATCTAGTACCCTCCCCACCTCACTCCACCCATCTAGTACCCTCCCCACCTCACTCCACCCATCTAGTACCCTCCCCACCTCACTCCACCCATCTAGTACCCTCCCCACCTCACTCCACCCACCTAGTACCCTCCTCATCTCACTCCACCCACCTAGTACCCTCCTCATCTCACTCCACCCATCTAGTACCCTACTCACCTCACTCCACCCATCTAGTGCCCTCCTCACCTCACTCCACCCATCTAGTGCCCTCCTCACCTCACTCCACCCATCTAGTACCCTCCCCATCTCACTCCACCCATCTAGTACCCTCCCCACCTCACTCCACCCACCTAGTACCCTCCTCACCTCACTCCACCCACCTAGTGCCCTCCTCATCTCACTCCACCCATCTAGTGCCCTCCTCACCTCACCCCACCCATCTAGTACCCTCCTCACCTCACTCCACCCAATTAGTGCCCTCCTCACCTCACTCCACCCATCTAGTACCCTCCTCACCTCACTCCACCCATCTAGTACCCTCCTCACCTCACTCCACCCACCTAGTGCCCTCCTCACCTCACTCCACCCACCTAGTGCCCTCCTCACCTCACTCCACCCATCTAGTGCCCTCCTCACCTCACTCCACCCATCTAGTGCCCTCCTCACCTCACTCCACCCATCTAGTACCCTCCTCACCTCACTCCACCCATCTAGTACCCTCCTCACCTCACTCCACCCATCTAGTGCCCTCCTCACCTCACTCCACCCATCTAGTGCCCTCCTCACCTCACTCCACCCATCTAGTGCCCTCCTCACCTCACTCCACCCATCTAGTGCCCTCCTCACCTCACTCCACCCATCTAGTACCCTCCTCACCTCACTCCACCCATCTAGTGCCCTCCTCACCTCACTCCACCCATCTAGTACCCTCCTCACCTCACTCCACCCATCTAGTGCCCTCCTCACCTCACTCCACCCATCTAGTGCCCTCCTCACCTCACTCCACCCATCTAGTGCCCTCCTCACCTCACTCCACCCATCTAGTGCCCTCCTCACCTCACTCCACCCATCTAGTGCCCTCCTCATCTCACTCCACCCATCTAGTGCCCTCCTCACCTCACCCCACCCATCTAGTACCCTCCTCACCTCACTCCACCCATCTAGTGCCCTCCTCACCTCACTCCACCCATCTAGTACCCTCCTCACCTCACTCCACCCATCTAGTGCCCTCCTCACCTCACTCCACCCATCTAGTGCCCTCCTCACCTCACTCCACCCATCTAGTGCCCTCCTCACCTCACTCCACCCATCTAGTGCCCTCCTCACCTCACTCCACCCATCTAGTACCCTCCTCACCTCACTCCACCCATCTAGTACCCTCCTCACCTCACTCCACCCATCTAGTACCCTCCTCACCTCACCCCACCCATCTAGTACCCTACTCACCTCTCTCCACCCATCTAGTACCCTACTCACCTCACTCCACCCATCTAGTACCCTACTCAACTCACTCCCTTGACGCCCATCCCAACAAAGTCAACCTCACGCCAATTATCCAAGACACAACGTGTATTATACCGCTCTCCCAACCGTTCCAAGTTGTGCATTGATAAATATTGTTAATAAAATCAGAAGTATTCAGGTGTTTAGAAAATCCCGAAAATCCTCATGTTTAGTTATTCCTATAGAAGGGTTTCTTTAAGAACACTACACAACGAAAGTGAGAAATAGCAGTACTTGTATCGAAAAGTCTAACAGTCAACGCTTAGCACTTCCAAAAAGGCTTTCAGGAAAGTATGAAATGAAAAGACTATCTCCACAGATCGCGTGACCTGAAAAAGGCACGTTATATCCAATGTAACTAGGACAAACAGTGACCGTTACTGGTACAAGCAGACTGAATGTCAGCGGAATATTTAAACACGGACAGAATGCATTGGTTGGCTGCATGTCAGTAGGTTTACTCAACATGGGTAGGCTGCATGTCAGTAGGTTTACTCAACACGGGTAGGCTGCATGTCAGTAGGTTTACTGAACATGGGTAGGCTGCATGTCAGTAGGTTTACTCAACATGGGTAGGCTGCATGTCAGTAGGTTTACTCAACATGGGTAGGCTGCATGTCAGTAGGTTTACTCAACTTGGGTAGGCTGCATGTCAGTAGGTTTACTAAACATGGGTAGGCTGCATGTCAGTAGGTTTACTCAACATGGGTTGCTACATGTCAGTAGGTCTACTAAACATGGGTTGTTACAAGTCAGTAGGTTTACTCAACTTGGGTAGGCTGCATGTCAGTAGGTCTACTAAACATGGGTTGCTACATGTCAGTAGGTCTACTAAACATGGGTTGTTACAAGTCAGTAGGTTTACTCAACACGGGTAGGCTGCATGTCAGTAGGTCTACTAAACATGGGTAGGCTGCATGTCAGTAGGTGTACTAAACATGGGTAGGCTGCATGTCAGTAGGTCTACTAAACATGGGTAGGCTGCATGTCAGTAGGTTTACTCAACATGGGTAGGCTACATGTCAGTAGGTCTACTAAACATGGGTAGGCTACATGTCAGTAGGTCTACTAAACATGGGTAGGCTGCATGTCAGTAGGTATACTAAACATGGGTAGGCTACATGTCAGTAGGTCTACTAAACATGGGTAGGCTACATGTCAGTAGGTCTACTAAACATGGGTAGGCTGCATGTCAGTAGGTCTACTAAACATGGGTAGGCTACATGTCAGTAGGTCTACTAAACATGGGTATGCTGCATGTCAGTAGGTTTACTCAACATGGGTAGGCAGCATGTCAGTAGGTCTACTAAACATGGGTAGGTGGCATGTCAGTAGGTTTACTCAACATGGGTAGGTGGCATGTCAGTAGGTTTACTCAACATGGGTAGGCTGCATGTCAGTAGGTCTACTAAACATGGGTAGGCTACATGTCAGTAGGTCTACTAAACATGGGTAGGCTACATGTCAGTAGGTCTACTAAACATGGGTAGGCTGCATGTCAGTAGGTCTACTAAACATGGGTAGGTGGCATGTCAGTAGGTTTACTCAACATGGGTAGGCAGCATGTCAGTAGGTCTACTAAACATGGGTAGGCTACATGTCAGTAGGTCTACTAAACATGGGTAGGCTGCATGTCAGTAGGTCTTCTAAACATGGGTTGTTACATGTCAGTAGGTCTACTAAACATGGGTTGTTACATGTCAGTAGGTCTACTAAACATGGGTAGGTGGCATGTCAGTAGGTCTACTAAACATGGGTAGGTGGCATGTCAGTAGGTCTACTAAACATGGGTAGGTGGCATGTCAGTAGGTCTACTAAACATGGGTTGTTACATGTCAGTAGGTCTACTAAACATGGGTAGGTGGCATGTCAGTAGGTCTACTAAACATGGGTAGGTGGCATGTCAGTAGGTCTACTAAACATGGGTAGGCAGCATGTCAGTAGGTTTACTCAACATGGGTAGGTGGCATGTCAGTAGGTCTACTAAACATGGGTAGGTGGCATGTCAGTAGGTCTGCTAAACATGGGTAGGCTGCATGTCAGTAGGTATACTAAACATGGGTAGGCTACATGTCAGTAGGTTTACTGAACATGGGTAGGCTGCATGTCAGTAGGTGTACTAAACATGGGTAGGCTTCATGTCAGTAGGTCTACTAAACATGGGTTGTTACATGTCAGTAGGTCTACTAAACATGGGTAGGCTTCATGTCAGTAGGTCTACTAAACAGGGGTTGCTACATATCAGTAGGTTTACTCAACATGGGTAGGCTGCATGCCAGTAGGTCTACTAAACATGGGTTGCTGCATGTCAGTAGGTCTACTAAACATGGGTAGGCTACATGTCAGTAGGTCTACTAAACATGGGTAGGCTGCATGTCAGTAGGTCTACTAAACATGGGTAGGTGGCATGTCAGTAGGTTTACTCAACATGGGTAGGCAGCATGTCAGTAGGTCTACTAAACATGGGTAGGCTACATGTCAGTAGGTCTACTAAACATGGGTAGGCTGCATGTCAGTAGGTCTTCTAAACATGGGTTGTTACATGTCAGTAGGTCTACTAAACATGGGTTGTTACATGTCAGTAGGTCTACTAAACATGGGTAGGTGGCATGTCAGTAGGTCTACTAAACATGGGTAGGTGGCATGTCAGTAGGTCTACTAAACATGGGTAGGTGGCATGTCAGTAGGTCTACTAAACATGGGTTGTTACATGTCAGTAGGTCTACTAAACATGGGTAGGTGGCATGTCAGTAGGTCTACTAAACATGGGTAGGTGGCATGTCAGTAGGTCTACTAAACATGGGTAGGCAGCATGTCAGTAGGTTTACTCAACATGGGTAGGTGGCATGTCAGTAGGTCTACTAAACATGGGTAGGTGGCATGTCAGTAGGTCTACTAAACATGGGTAGGCTGCATGTCAGTAGGTATACTAAACATGGGTAGGCTACATGTCAGTAGGTTTACTGAACATGGGTAGGCTGCATGTCAGTAGGTGTACTAAACATGGGTAGGCTTCATGTCAGTAGGTCTACTAAACATGGGTTGTTACATGTCAGTAGGTCTACTAAACATGGGTAGGCTTCATGTCAGTAGGTCTACTAAACAGGGGTTGCTACATATCAGTAGGTTTACTCAACATGGGTAGGCTGCATGCCAGTAGGTCTACTAAACATGGGTTGCTGCATGTCAGTAGGTCTACTAAACATGGGTAGGCTGCATGTCAGTAGGTCTACTAAACATGGGTAGGCAGCATGTCAGTAGGTCTACTAAACATGGGTAGGCTGCATGTCAGTAGGTTTACTCAACATGGGTAGGCTACATGTCAGTAGGTTTACTCAACATGGGTAGGCTGCATGTCAGTAGGTCTACTAAACATGGGTAGGCTACATGTCAGTAGGTCTACTAAACATGGGTAGGCTACATGTCAGTAGGTCTACTAAACATGGGTAGGCTGCATGTCAGTAGGTCTACTAAACATGGGTAGGTGGCATGTCAGTAGGTTTACTCAACATGGGTAGGCAGCATGTCAGTAGGTCTACTAAACATGGGTAGGCTACATGTCAGTAGGTCTACTAAACATGGGTAGGCTGCATGTCAGTAGGTCTTCTAAACATGGGTTGTTACATGTCAGTAGGTCTACTAAACATGGGTTGTTACATGTCAGTAGGTCTACTAAACATGGGTAGGTGGCATGTCAGTAGGTCTACTAAACATGGGTAGGTGGCATGTCAGTAGGTCTACTAAACATGGGTAGGTGGCATGTCAGTAGGTTTACTCAACATGGGTAGGCTGCATGTCAGTAGGTTTACTCAACTTGGGTAGGCTGCATGTCAGTAGGTCTACTAAACATGGGTTGTTTCATGTCAGTAGGTCTACTAAACATGGGTTGCTACATGTCGGTAGGTCTACTAAACATGGGTTGTTACAAGTCAGTAGGTTTACTCAACTTGGGTAGGCTGCATGTCAGTAGGTCTACTAAACATGGGTTGCTACATGTCAGTAGGTCTACTAAACATGGGTTGTTACAAGTCAGTAGGTTTACTCAACATGGGTAGGCTGCATGTCAGTAGGTCTACTAAACATGGGTAGGCTGCATGTCAGTAGGTGTACTAAACATGGGTAGGCTGCATGTCAGTAGGTCTACTAAACATGGGTAGGCTGCATGTCAGTAGGTCTACTAAACATGGGTAGGCTGCATGTCAGTAGGTCTACTAAACATGGGTTGCTACATGTCAGTAGGTCTACTAAACATTGGTTGCTACATGTCAGTAGGTTTACTCAACATGGGTAGGCTGCATGTCAGTATGTCTACTAAACATGGGTAGGCTACATGTCAGTAGGTCTACTAAACATGGGTAGGATACATGTCAGTAGGTCTACTAAACATGGGTAGGCTGCATGTCAGTAGGTCTACTAAACATGGGTAGGCTACATGTCAGTAGGTCTACTAAACATGGGTAGGCTGCATGTCAGTAGGTTTACTCAACATGGGTAGGCAGCATGTCAGTAGGTCTACTAAACATGGGTAGGTGGCATGTCAGTAGGTTTACTCAACATGGGTAGGCAGCATGTCAGTAGGTCTACTAAACATGGGTAGGCTGCATGTCAGTAGGTTTACTCAACATGGGTAGGTGGCATGTCAGTAGGTTTACTCAACATGGGTAGGCTGCATGTCAGTAGGTCTACTAAACATGGGTAGGCTACATGTCAGTAGGTCTACTAAACATGGGTAGGCTACATGTCAGTAGGTCTACTAAACATGGGTAGGCTGCATGTCAGTAGGTCTACTAAACATGGGTAGGTGGCATGTCAGTAGGTTTACTCAACATGGGTAGGCAGCATGTCAGTAGGTCTACTAAACATGGGTAGGCTACATGTCAGTAGGTCTACTAAACATGGGTAGGCTGCATGTCAGTAGGTCTTCTAAACATGGGTAGGCTACATGTCAGTAGGTCTACTAAACATGGGTTGTTACATGTCAGTAGGTCTACTAAACATGGGTAGGCTGCATGTCAGTAGATGTACTAAACATGGGTAGGCTGCATGTCAGTAGGTTTACCCAACATGGGTAGGCAGCATGTCAGTAGGTCTACTAAACATGGGTAGGCTACATGTCAGTAGGTCTACTAAACATGGGTAGGCTGCATGTCAGTAGGTCTACTAAACATGGGTAGGTGGCATGTCAGTAGGTTTACTCAACATGGGTAGGCAGCATGTCAGTAGGTCTTCTAAACATGGGTTGTTACATGTCAGTAGGTTTACTCAACATGGGTAGGCTGCATGTCAGTAGGTCTACTAAACATGGGTAGGCTGCATGTCAGTAGGTCTACTAAACAGGGGTAGGTATTGCGTGTTTTGCAGAGATGGCTGAAAACACCGTTCAGTTTGCAACAAATATCATAGAACCCTCCCCCCCCCCAATCTGCCCCACTCCGCCCCTTATCCCACTTCCACCCACTCAGAATATTAAATGGTGGGCCTAAACATTGGCAGCATTAATGTAATCTAAACATGGACACACTACATTTTATCGAAAGCCGAGAAGGTTGTGTGTTATCTTAAGAAATGGTCGGTTGGATAGGGTACGTCTAATCACAGGTGGACTTCGGTCAGCAGCAGGACACGGGATGGTGGCCGAGTTGTCGTCAGATGCTTCTCTTCGATACAGACACAACAGCAGGCGTGCGTGGGAGGGGCGTGTGTGTGAGGTGGGCGTAGTGAGGTGGGCGTGGCGAGATGGGCGTGGTGGGGTGGGCGTGGCGAGGTTTGAGATATCTAGTCAGAGGTGGTTGAAGGAATCAGGCGTCAGGTAATGCATATCATAAACACATATTGTCCTACAGCCAGGTATAGTGACGTCACGACACATCGTGCTATATGTAGTATGAAGGTAAACGGCCTGCTTCTGACTGATTTTTCAATTTGCACGCAATGATGAAACTATATCCCTACTTGGACAGAAGATAGCTCTTACACAAACACAAACCAGCAGAGCATTACAGCACAGATTGCATGACACCACGATTACATCGCATGAGTACTGGTTAAAATCTCTGAAAGGGTCGGATGGAAAGGGTTAAGCCACAGTGTAGTTAAATGCCATTGCGCAAGGACAAATAGTTCCTATTTTAACTGTTTGCATTAACTTACACGTATATAAAAGTTCGACCTGTCAATCACGCCTGTTCAAACAGTGTAATCAACACATCTCCTGTTAGTGGTGCGGTGAGTAAGTCGGCTCGCGGGGTGTGTCCCTCCGCGACCTGAGTATGGGTGGAGCTGCGTGTCCTACTTTCAGCCCACAGCTGGGTAAACACACGCAATTATTTTTGTCACTTTGAACATGGAGATGATGTTTTGCCATTAAAATCACGCGATTCGACAAGAAGGTTGCAGTGTATGCGTATTTGTGTGACTGATGGGAAGACGGAGGGTTGTTTCCCGTCTCGTGATCCTGCACCTGCCGATGAACACTTATGCTCGCGTAACGCACAGCCAAATGTTACACAGGGAACACAACAAGCTGGTACACGTATATGTATATAACAGACAGAAAGATACAAATCCACAATCGGTAACGTTTTACAAAAAGAAAAATGTCCTCGCACCTCTGGGTAGTCTTGTAGCTTAAACAGTTTCGGAAACTACAACGTATAACTTAAGGGATAAAGCCAGTTTTCAAACAGTGAAGCGTATTACTAAAGCCGATGCAGGTCATGTACATCAGCTACAACAAACCTTTGGAATATGCTTCCAGAAATCCTAACGGGGGCTGAGACAGAGACACAATTTAGGAACCTGCTAAAGAAAGGAAGGATAATGGAATATGCGGGGATTCAAATTATGGACACAACAGTTTCGGAAAGCACAACGTATTACTTAAGAAATAAAGCCAGTTTTCAAACAGTGAAGCGTATTACTAAAGCCGATGCAGGTCATGTACATCAGCTACAACAAACCTTTGGAATATGCTTCCAGAAATCCTAACGGGGGCTGAGACAGAGACACAATTTAGGAACCTGCTAAAGAAAGGAAGGATAATGGAATATGCGGGGATTCAAATTATGGACACAACAGTTTCGGAAAGCACAACGTATTACTTAAGAAATAAAGCCAGTTTTCAAACAGTGAAGCGTATTACTAAAGCCGATGCAGGTCATGTACATCAGCTACAACAAACCTTTGGAATATGCTTCCAGAAATCCTAACGGGGGCTGAGACAGAGACACAATTTAGGAACCTGCTAAAGAAAGGAAGGATAATGGAATATGCGGGGATTCAAATTATGGACACAGGTTATGTCTACTCAGTGGTCGCGGATCTTACCGCGGATCAGTACAATAGACGTGTTTTGGACATAACATCTTGCGCCTGTGGATAGATACCATACCATGCTTTAATTCCCTTTTTATTTGTACAAAAAACCCGACATCTTCGAAATGGCGATGCTTAATCTGTAACCACAATGCTATACGGTAATCGATATTAGATTCTATTCAAAACTTTACATTAAAAACTGGCAGTTTTTTAATGAAGTAAATGAGTTGATGAATACAAACCGCTTTTATATTTCTAGGGGCGGTCGGGTAGCCTAGTGGTTAAAGCGTTCGCTCGTCACGCCGAAGACCCGGGTTCGATTCCCGACATGGGTACAATGTGTGGAGCCCATTTATGGTGTCCCCCGCTGTGATATTGCTGGAATATTACTAAACGCGGCGTAAAACCATACTCACTCACTCACTCACTCATTATATTTATCCTCTTCTAGCTTGGCATGTATGACTCAGTGGTTACATCCGCCCTCCACTGATGTAGTAACTGTATCATGCATCAGGTGTCAGGAGCGATGTTAACATAAACAATTTGTGTACCAATCCATTTTCATATTTCAGTGAAAATAAATATGTTCCCAAGATATGTATACCAGACAAGACATTTGTGTCATATATTTATATAACAGACAGGAAGTAGTGTTATAATATATGTGTTTATAACAAACAGGAAGTTGTGTTACATATATATGTGCATAACAGACAGGAAAATGTGTTATGATATAAGTGTATATAACAAACAGGAAGTTGTGTAACATATATATGTGTATAACAGACAAGAAGTTGTGTAATAATATTTGTGTAAAACAGACAGGAAGTTGTCTTACATAGATATGTGTATAACAGACAGGAAGTTGTGTTATAATATATGTGTATAACAGACAGGAAGTTGTGTTACATATATATGTGTATAACAGACAGGAAATTGTTATATATATATATATATATATATATATATATATATATATATATATATATATATATATGTGTGTGTGTGTATAACAGACAGGAAGTTGTGTTACATATATTTATGTATAACAGACAGGAAGTTGTGTTACATATATATGTGTATAACAGACAGGAAATTGTCTTACATATATATGTGTATAACAGACAGGAAGTTGTGTTGCATATACATGTGTATAACAGACAGGAAGTTGTGTTACATATACATGTGTATAACAGACAGGAAGTTGTCTTACATATATATGTGTAAAACAGACAGGAAGTTGTGTTACATATATTTATGTATAACAGACAGGAAGTTGTGTTACATATACATGTGTATAACAGACAGGAAGTTGTCTTACATATATATGTCTAAAACAGACAGGAAGTTGTGTTACATATACATGTGTATAACAGACAGGAAGTTGTCTTACATATATATGTGTAAAACAGACAGGAAGTTGTGTTACATATATTTATGTATAACAGACAGGAAGTTGTGTTACATATATATGTATAACAGACAGGAAGTTGTGTTACATATATATGTGTATAACAGACAGGAAGTTGTGTTACAAATATATGTGTATAACAGACAGGAAATTGTTATATATATATATATATATATATATATATATATATATATATATATATATATATATATATATATATATATATATGTGTGTGTGTGTGTGTGTGTATAACAGACAGGAAGTTGTGTTACATATATATGTGTATAACAGACAGGACGTTGTGTTACATATATATGTGTATCACAGACAGGAAGTTGTGTTACATATACATGTGTTTAACAGACAGGACGTTGTGTTACATATATATGTGTATAACAGACAGGACGTTGTGTTACATATATATGTGTATAACAGACAGGACGTTGTGTTACATATATATGTGTATCACAGACAGGAAGTTGTGTTACATATACATGTGTATAACAGACAGGACGTTGTGTTACATATACATGTGTATCACAGACAGGACGTTGTGTTACATATACATGTGTATAACAGACAGGACGTTGTGTTACATATACATGTGTTACATATATATGTATATAACAGACAGGGAGTTGTGTTACAGTGCATGCAGACATGCCAATAAGAACAATATAGAACTCAGCACTGTTACCTTCCATCACATGTACGAGTAAACATGTAGCTGACCATGATAGAGCAATGCAAGAAACTATCCATTCGTTCATGCTTGTTTTCATTCATTCATGCTTGTTTTCATTCATTCATGCTTAACTTCACTCATTCATCACAAACATGCTTGTTTAACCCCACCTCGTATATCACAAATGAGTTCTACTATTATTCAAAAATTACACTTATATTTCTTTTTAGTTAAATACTATCCTTGTTTCAATGAATGTATAATACTTATTTGATTGTTTTAATTAATAATAATCACGAATCCACATTCCGTGTATTCGTATCTAAACACACATATATCCAAATACAAACAATATCTACAATATTGCAAATACATTTGATGAATAAAATCATCAGTCAAATAATATAATATTAACCTTGGAATTCGATCCAAAGTTCCCAAAAGAGATCCAAAGAGGGTCTCATTGCGAATAACAAGTCAGAATATAGATAGATATATGTCTATCCTTCGAAGAATATATGTGGACTGATCACAGACCTTCTTGTACCCAGGCTGGCCATGAAGACGAAAGGGCTTGAGTCGGGGAAGGGCCGAGGCTACTGCGTTAGTACACAGGGTGTGACTTCCACAAGCAACCCTTGCAGTAAGCATACTTAGAAAAAGGGCTGTGACTGATAGCGTAATGCTTAAGGTGGGCTGAGCAAGCAATAAAACAAGATGACGAAAACTGCATTTCATATAATGTACATGAATTATACTTTTGAGGAAATATACAAGAACATCTGAAACTGTCACATATATCACAGACAGGAAATTGTGTTACATATATATATCATTTATTAATTTGACGTTTACACGATATACGGCTTTTTCATTGGACGAGAGGTCGGTCACATGACCACGAAATTGACGTTCATAGGTGTACAGTTTGACGTTTCACGAGACCGTGAAATGAAGTAAACACAAACGGACTACTTCCACATCCCTAGGAAAACCCCTGGGAATTCCCAGGCATGAAAACACTCATAATCGTTCTTTACGATCATTTAGAACCTTTAATCTTGGTCTCAGCATTTCAGTATACATTGCGAAACGCCAGAGAGCTTGACTGCATGACTGTTCACGAATTTCCTCGCTACGGCCCATCCTAATGAACAAACGGCCCAAACTAATGAACGTCGCAAGCTCCGACGTTCATACAGTTAGGCCCTCACTCTATGAAGGTTCACACAAAGTGAAGGTCAATTCCTAAGACTTAGTATATAACAGACAGGAGTTTGTATTACATATAAATGTACATGTATATATGACATGTATGTACATGTATATAAAGGACTGTTACGGCGTATGGTAGTTGCATTTCTAAATTTATATATTCATAAATATTATGTAGACAGGACACGATGTTACGTATAGTTTGCAAACATACAGTTGACAATAAACAATATACATTTAGAAACACATACAGTTAGCAACAAACAATACACATTGATACACACATACAGTTGACAATAAACGATACACATTGATTCACACATACAGTTGGCAATAAACAATACACATTGATACACACATACAGTTGACAATAAACAATACACATTGATACACAGATACAGTTGGCAATAAACAATACACATTGATACACACATACAGTTGACAATAAACAATACACATTGATTCACACATACAGTTGTCAATAAACAATACACATTGATACACACATACAGTTGGAAATAAACAATACACATTGATACACACATACAGTTGTCAATAAACAATACACATTGATTCACACATACAGTTGTCAATAAACAATACACATTGATACACACATACAGTTGTCAATAAACAATACACATTGATACACACATACAGTTGTCAATAAACAATACACATTGATTCACACATACAGTTGTCAATAAACAATACACATTGATACACACATACAGTTGGAAAAAAACAATATTCTGATACACACATACAGTTGTCAATAAACAATACACATTTAGACACACATACAGTTGGCAACAAACAATACACATTGATACACACATACAGTTGACAATAAACAATACACATTGATTCACACATACAGTTGTCAATAAACAATACACATTAATACACACATACAGTTGGCAATAAACAATACACATTGATACACACATACAGTTGACAATAAACAATACACATTGATACACACATACAGTTGGCAATAAATATTACACATTGATACACACTTTCAGTTGACAATAAACAATATTCTGATACACACATACAGTTGTCAATAAACAATACACATTGATACACACATACAGTTGTCAATAAACGATACACATTGATTCACACATACAGTTGGCAATAAACAAGACACATTGATACACACATACAGTTGTCAATAAACAATACACATTGATACACACATACAGTTGTCAATAAACAATATACATTGATACACACATATAGTTGGAAATAAACAATATACACTGATACACACATACAGTTGTCAATAAACAATACACATTGATACACACATACAGTTGGCAATAAACAATACACATTGATACACACATACAGTTGTCAATAAACAATACACATTGATACACACATACAGTTGTCAATAAACAATACACATTGATACACACATACAGTTGTCAATAAACAATATACATTGATACACACATACAGTTGGAAATAAACAATACTCTGATACCCCCATACAGTTGATAATAAACAATACTCTGATACCCCCATACAGTTGTCAATAAACAATACACATTGATACACACATACAGTTGATAATAAACAATACACATTGATACACACATACAGTTGATAATAAACAATACACTGATACACACATACAGTTGTCAATAAACAATACACATTGATACACACATACAGTTGACAATAAACAATACACATTGAAACACACATCCAGTTGATAATAAACAATACACATTGATACACACATCCAGTTGACAATAAACAATACACATTGAAACACACATCCAGTTGACAATAAACAATACACATTGATACACACATACAGTTGATAATAAACAATACACATTGATACACACATACAGTTGATAATAAACAATACACTGATACACACATACAGTTGTCAATAAACAATACACATTGATTCACACATACAGTTGTCAATAAACAATACACATTGATACACACATACAGTTGGAAATAAACAATACACATTGATACACACTTACATTTGACAATAAAGAAGACACTGATACACACTTACATTTGATAATAAACAATACACATTGATACACACATACAGTTGGCAATAAACAATACACTGATACACACATACATTTGATAATAAACAATACACTGATACACACATACAGTTGATAATAAACAAGACACACTATAACAACATTTTCAAAACCAAAGCTTGTCTAGGGTCCGTTTCCCATAGTGCACTACTGCATGACAATAGAGTGTCAAGGCAGGGCGTTGTGGTCGTAGGTAGAGTTCATGTCGATGACCTATGACATTTGCATGATTCGTTTTCTTAGGAAACTCGGAGACAGTTTTCACGTTCAAGTCATGGCATTGTCTCAGATTTCTTCTGGAACTTTATGACACATGTCGTCTTCACAACTCATTCAGTTAAGAAAGTGAACTGTAAAGCGGAAAATAACTCCATTGGTCCCCTTGAAGCTGGGGAATCACACACATCAGTGGCACAGCATTTGAACGTTGCCCTGGGCACAATTTCCCGACTTTGGCCACGATATCGGCAATAGAAATCTACAAGAACGTCACGGACTGTCTGGGGGATAACACAGGAATAAAGTCACAACTATTTTTAACAGAAGTGTTAATATCTTTCAAAATAGACAACTATGACATATAAGAATACAAATAGATATTTAAAACAATAAAATTGAAAATATAACACAGCACATCAATTACCAGATTTGAGCATATCATATTCTATTGATAACATTAACATTCATGTAAATGAGGGGCAGTCGGGTAGCCTAGTGGTTCGCTCGTCACGCCGAAAACCCGGGGTCGATTACCGACATGGCTACAGTGTGTGAAGCCCATTTCTGGTCTCTGCTAAAAGCGGTGTGAAATCAACCTCACTCACTCATGTAAATGTCATTTGAGTGTTCAGCCTTATGACACAAAATGACACGACTAGCTCAAGACGCCACACACAATGACATGACTAGCTCCAGACGCCACACACAATGACATGACTACCTCCAAACACCACAGACAATGACATGACTACCTCCAGACGCCACACACAATGACATGACTACCTCCAAACACCACACACAATGACATGACTACCTCCAAACGCCACACACAATGACATGACTACCTCCAAACGCCACACACAATGACATGACTACCTCCAAACACCACACACAATGACACGAACAGATCCAGACACCACACACAATGACATGACTACCTCCAAACGCCACACACAATGACATGACTACCTCCAAACACCACAGACAATGACATGACTACCTCCAAACACCACACACAATGACATGACTACCTCCAAACGCCACACACAATGACATGACTACCTCCAAACGCCACACACAATGACATGACTACCTCCAAACGCCACACACAATGACATGACTACCTCCAAACGCCACACACAATGACACGAACAGATCCAAACACCACACACAATGACATGACTACCTCCAAACGCCACATACAATGACATGACTACCTCCAAACACCACAGACAATGACATGACTACCTCCAAACACCACACACAATGACATGACTACCTCCAAACGCCACACACAATGACATGACTACCTCCAAACGCCACACACAATGACATGACTACCTCCAAACGCCACACACAATGACATGACTACCTCCAAACACCACACACAATGACATGACTACCTCCAAACACCACACACAATGACATGACTACCTCCAAACGCCACACACAATGACACGAACAGATCCAGACACCACACACAATGACATGACTACCTCCAAACGCCACACACAATGACATGACTACCTCCAAACACCACAGACAATGACATGACTACCTCCAAACACCACACACAATGACATGACTACCTCCAAACGCCACACACAATGACATGACTACCTCCAAACGCCACACACAATGACATGACTACCTCCAAACGCCACACACAATGACATGACTACCTCCAAACGCCACACACAATGACATGACTACCTCCAAACGCCACACACAATGAAATGACTACCTCCAAACGCCACACACAATGACATGACTACCTCCAAACGCCACACACAATGACATGACTACCTCCAAACGCCACACACAATGACATGACTACCTCCAGACGCCACACACAATGACATGACTACCTCCAAACACCACACACAATGACATGACTACCTCCAAACACCACACACAATGACACGAACAGATCCAGACACCACACACAATGACATGACTACCTCCAAACGCCACACACAATGACATGACTACCTCCAAACGCCACACACAATGACATGACTACCTCCAAACGCCACACACAATGACATGACTACCTCCAAACGCCACACACAATGACATGACTACCTCCAAACGCCACACACAATGACATGACTACCTCCAAACGCCACACACAATGACATGACTACCTCCAAACGCCACACACAATGACACGAACAGATCCAAACACCACACACAATGACATGACTACCTCCAAACGCCACACACAATGACATGACTACCTCCAAACGCCACACACAATGACATGACTACCTCCAAACGCCACACACAATGACATGACTACCTCCAAACGCCACACACAATGACATGACTACCTCCAAACGCCACACACAATGACATGACTACCTCCAAACGCCACACACAATGACATGACTACCTCCAAACGCCACACACAATGACATGACTACCTCCAAACACCACACACAATGAAATGACTACCTCCAAACACCACACACAATGACATGACTACCTCCAAACACCACACACAATGAAATGACTACCTCCAAACACCACACACAATGACATGACTACCTCCAAACACCACAGACAATGACATGACTACCTCCAAACACCACACACAATGACATGACTACCTCCAAACACAACTTGTCCTCCTCCGGGCCCAAACACGACACATTACTTAAAGGAGCACAGTTTGCGACGTCGCTGGAAGTCTTTGAAATGTTCTTTCTGGTATATGTCCTTGTTGCTGTGACGCTGATATTTACAGAAGATATAGGTCAAAGGCGAGTGGGTAGACATTATGATCCACTACTGTTCGTGAAAACGTATTTTTTGTAGGCGGCAACAATATGGTGTATTAAGGGTTTCTTCAAATGCAGTTTCTGAGGCTGAGACCCTAGATTGAAATTTTGGAAATACATTCACACGAATATGTCTAGGGTAAAGATCCCAGTTGGGTAAATTACTTGCCAATAAACGCCGCATCTGTTCTTTGAGCACATCAGTACCTATATCACATGTTACAATGAAACATCTAGAAATTGCTGGGTATTGGTCAAAAAGGACGTTTTAATATGGCTGGAATGGCGGATCGGTTGTTTCTGAGCATGTTTATGGTCAATACAACGCTCCAGTTTAATATAGGCTTTATGCTTTTAGAGACGATGCCGAAAGCTTAATGCTTTACGGTGGATGCACAGGGACGAAGAGTTAATGTGCGCTTAGCATGATTAAACACTTGGTGATTCGATACTGCACATGTTATAGGCATTCCTGTAAAAATCGGTGTTAATCCCTTCTAACTCATTTTGATGAAACGAAAACCAATACTTAATTGTTGTAAACGCGATCTTGCCTACTATATAATTATCTAACGAAACCACTTCCTACTCTCGCCCTGCCCCTAGCTTGCTCCTACCCTCCCCCTCCACCCCTAGCTGGCTCCTACTCTCCCACCCCCGTGCTCCCCATCTGTCTCCTGTCCTCCCCCTGCCCCCCAAGCTGGTTCCTATCCTCCCCCTGCCCCTCCCTAGCTTGCTCCTACCCTCTCCCTCCACCCCTGGCTGGCTCCTACCCCCCCCCCCCCTCCTGCCCTACCTTGCCCCTACCCTCCCCCTCCACTCCTAGCTGGCTCCTACCTCCTACCCTCCCCCTCCACCCCTAGCTTGCCCCTACCCTCCCCCTCCACTCCTAGCTGGCTCCTACCTCCTACCCTCCCCCTCCACCCCTAGCTTGCTCCTACCCTCCCCTTCCACTCCTAGCTGGCTCCTACCCTCCCCCTCCACCCCTAGCTTGCTCCTACCCTCCCCCTCCACTCCTAGCTGGCTCCTACCCTCCCCTCCACCCCTAGCTGGCTCCTACCCTCCCCCTCCACCCCTAGCTGGCTCCTACCCTCCCCTGACCCCTCCCTACCTTGCTCCTACCCCCCCCCCCCCCCCCCCCCCCCCCCTCCACCCCTTGCTAGCTCCTACCCACCCTCCTCGGTGTGATATATCGGTTTGTCCATCGAAACTACGTTTTGTGTTTATTAAGAGCTGTGTCCCTTAGTACGACATAATTGAATATACACCGATAACAAAATCTGTCATCAAAGTTATACTCTGAAATTATAACATCTGTTAACCATTACCGATGAATCAGGCCGCGCGTATGACTTCATCCACACTGTTTGGACGGGCGGTACATGGCATCGCGGTTGACATGCGCATTACAGGTCCCTTCACAGAATCAACAATATTCTTCTTACGCAGGCACCAATTCAAATATTGGTAGGGTATTCATACATCCAAATAAGACTACTTATAGTATGTACATTGTTATGTATACGTATGTATAATTTGAATTATATGTGCTTATGTATAACATGGAATAAATCAGTATTCCTATGAAATTGTGAACTCCAAAACTATCAGGACCAGAGACCATATAATAGTCTTTATGGTCTCTGATCAGGACGGAACATCAGGAATATAAGATGTGCTTAAAATGGTGTACATCGCAGGGATTTAAATAGATTTGATCAGAAGTCGATATTCGGCCCCAAGTCTGCTCAGGAAAAATTCCCAGTTTGAATTAAACATTTCCCACTTCATTAAATTTTACCAAAATAATTTTTTTTAATAAAAAAACATCCAGTTGTGACCAATATTTTCCCAGTTTACCTGCCAAGGGCACTGAGTTTGGAATCCAAAATAAATAACACATCCTCCCGAAGAAAGGGAGTTAACTGACTCTAAAAGTCCAGTTACCAACCTAACCGAACAAGGCTGGAATTTCTTGGCTCGATTGCAGCGCCAATGGTAGCTATTACAAATTATGTCCATTCAATACCACTCCTATTAACCAATGAGATTCCACCTCTCATATCCCTTGCATTTGCTTGAAAAGAAATGGCGGCTCCTTCATACATATTCCAATATAAACAAGTGACCCCTTCATATATATTCCTACATTAACATAGTCACCCTCATCCTGTATATTCCTATATTAACATAGTCACCCCCTTCCTGTATATTCCTATATTAACATATTCACCCTTCATGTATATTCCTATATTAACATAGTCACCCTTCATGTATATTCCTATATTAACATAGTCACCCCCTTCCTGTATATTCCTATATTAACATATTCACCCTTCATGTATATTCCTATATTAACATAGTCACCCCTTCATGTATATTCCTATATTAACATAGTCACCCTCTTCCTGTATATTCCTATATTAACATATTCACCCTTCATATATATTCCTATATTAACATAGTCACCCTTCATGTATATTCCTATATTAACATAGTCACCCCCTTCCTGTATATTCCTATATTAACATATTAACCCTTCATGTATATTCCTATATTAACATAGTCACCCTTCATGTATATTCCTATGTTAACATAGTCACCCCCTTCCTGTATATTCCTACATTAACATATTCACCCTTCATGTATATTCCTACATTAAAATATCCACCCTTCATGTATATTCCTATATTAACATAGTCACCCTTCATGAATATTCCTATATTAACCTAGTCATCCCTTCATGTATATTCCTTTATTAACATAGTTTCTCTGTCATCGATCCCAATTGCGTGGATCAATGCTCATGATATTAATCACTGGATTGTCTTGTCCAGACTCGATTATTTACAGACCACCTCCATATAGCTGTAATATTGCTGAGAGCAGCGTTAAACAACAAACCAACCAACCAACCAACCTTCAAGTATCACTTCGGGCTTTCCTCACCCATGAAACTGACACGCTGTGATATGGTCATAGTGTCTACGTCATGTTTATTCCCATAACAGCATAAGTGGTACGATGCGATTTCCAGACAAAAAGCAATGTATACAATACCAGGCCAACACAGAGATCACCTTTAACGTGTTCAGGTGGTTTTGATCAAAGACTCGTTCATCTTGTCGTTTGGTGACGCTAATTCTTATATGAAGGGCTATGGACGGCGAGATGCCGCTGCCAGCTACATACGCACCCCCCCCCCCCCCCCCCCCCCCCCCCCCCAAGCCTCTCCCACCGCCGCACATGTTCCGCTTTCTTTACTGTCACACTGGCGTTCTGTGGTATGTGGAGGTATGCCGTAGCGTGGAGGGCCGGTGGTGGTCTATTATGATAGAATGCACACATTGTTCGGCTGCAAGAAATAAAAAGTTGCCTAAGCGAACAAAGCTACCATCCACTGTGACACCGCTTCTACCTCGACACACGGGCGACTGGGGACAACTGCTCCTTTTAGCATTCCAGTGAAAAAGCCAAGTGTTGACTCGCTACCATATCAGGTGAAACAGGACCCGTATTCTTGGTCACGTGGGAATATGCAATCTTTATTGTATATTTCGACGTCAATACGTCAATCATTTTCAGTCCAGCTTTGATTACCACATTCTACAAGACCCTCTACCTTTAGTGTCGTATTCGAGACAATGTCCAACATGCACTGGTCAACTTCGGTTAACAGCTAATGTCCGAAGGGGGATACCAATAGTCTTCTTCGATCACGGACACAGGTTTCATGAGGGTGGTAAGATATAAAAAAAAAGACAATTTCATAGTTGTTGGGGCTTTTTTCTAGTTCATGGGGTAGTTTTAATGTTGTTTGGATACTTTTAATAAAATCGCACGAGCGAGGCGACGAACGGGATTGGGGGGTCAGTCTCGACTTCGTTGATGCACGTCATCGTATCCAAATTGCGTAGATCGATGCTCAGTATGGCAATCACTGGATTGTCTGGTCCAGATTCGATTATTTACAGACCGCCGTCATACAGCATATTGCTGAGTGCGGCGTTAAATAACAAACAAGCTATCAAACAAAATAAAACAAAATCACACAATTTAAAGTCGGCGACATGGAAATCGAAACAATGAGGCAATCGTATTAACGTGGTGATACTTTCTTGTTTTTAACGATGTCTCGGGGATACTTTGTCCGATGATTACTCACGTTCAACTCTCACACACTGACTCTATTGTTTGTCGCAGGTGTTCATGTCCGGGAGTCACCAACCTTAACGTAGATGTTGCACGTGCCTGGTATTCATTTGCACGTGCATTGGTGTTCAAACAGATGGTACGTGAAAGTTTGTTCCTCTCTGCCCGTGTGACCTTCACATTAAAAGTTACTGACCTTGAGGTTCAAGATGGATGAACATTGAGCACGTGCACACCTCGGGGTACAACACTCAGGTGTTCATCCACCTTGAACCTCAAGGTCGGTTAGAATCTAATACTTCTAACATGTCGTCATGTTCTTCAAACTTCTAAATACCTTTAAAAAACAACACAATCGTAAGTCAACAATAACATGTGAGAGAAAAGTTTGTGTGTTCAAGATCGCCTTGTGTAATGGTTCCTGACTTTGGCAGTTTATTGTTCTTTAGTAGTGGATAATCTTAGTTTTATTCTTCCATCCGCGCAGTTAAGTGTCAACACAGCGAGAGATCGACTGAGTTTCCACCACGAAAGACCAACGGACAGAATTATATTTGCGAGGTAGGCGTTACGTTGTAAAAATCAAATCTCCCATTACCAGTGTATAAGATCTCCATGTGAGATGTATCTCTTAGAGTGTATTATACATGCATAATCGAGGAGGCAAGGTCAGCGGTAAATGTTGATCTTATACACTGCAACAATTAAACGTGCACCTTACCAAAATGAAGTTCCCTGTGCCCGGCTTTGTTAAACTAAAACATACCTATCAACAATTATCATATGTATGTTCGCGAATAACATTTAGGTCCGTATAAAAAAGTGCTTTGAAGTGCATGATTTAAATAACCATTCACAAAAGAGTAACAGTCGTGTTAGCAATCGAAGTCTACCTGAAGTTACTGTTATTTCTTCAGGAACACACCCGGCACACAGCATCCCCCTTGTCCCCTGTGTTTGGTTTGTGGTCGACAAAACCGACACGCGATTTGTTTTTTACTGGCGCCTAAGAAATCTGTATTGAATGAATCCTTAGCACCCATAACATAAGGACCACGAAAAGAAATCAAAGCAAATTGTTTTGTTGAGAGGCGTGGAAAGCGAACGAAATGTCTTACCAGAGAATTATGAGCAATGAATTCTCCCGTTTGATGTAACAGACTGAATGCAAAGAGGGTTTAGCGTTCGACATAATTCGCCATGTACGTTTTCATAATAAACACAGCTTGTGGTCATTGTAATGTATCGGGCGTCCCCATGGCTTTACCGTTACAACAAAATCGAAATGTTTGCATTTCAGAAGCGTTCGGTGAAGGGGGATCGTTACACCTTTGATGAAACACCAGCCCAGAGCGCTATTAAGATCGCCTGGCACGAGTGAGGTGTAAACATGGCTATTGTATTCTTGTACCGCAAGGCAGAGTTTGATTCAATGAATTCCCTGTATGTTGACCTTCACTTTATTTCAAATTCAGTCAATCAAACGACTGATGATCGGTTTGATATGAAAACTGCCCGCGGATACGAGATGGTGTGTACATAACTGCCATTTGTTTGTTTATTGTTTACGTCCGCACCCTAGTCTAGCTATTTGCAAATAATCGAGTATAGACCAGTCAAACCAGTGATTGAGCAACATCACTGGGGTACATACAGCAAATGTTGCTTGGGACCTATTCCCACCCGGAATCCCCACAGCGAGACAAGCATAGGTTGCTAAGGGTATATTCCCTCCCGGAATCCCCAAAGCGAGACAAGCGTAGGTTGCTAAGGGTATATTCTAAACCGGAATTCCCACAGCCAGACAAGCATAGGCTGCTAAGGGTATACTCTAACCCGAATTCCCCACAGCGTAATAAGCATAGGTTGCTAAGGGTATATTCTCACCCGGAATCACCACAGTGAGAAAAGCATAGGCTGCTAAGGGTATATTCTAGCCCGGAATCCCCACAGCGTAATAAGCATAGGTTGCTAAGGGTATATTCTAATCCGGAATCCCCTCAGCATAATTAGCATAGGTTGCTAAGGGTATATTCTAACCCGGAATCCCCACAGCGAGACACACAAATGCTGCTAAGGGTATATTCTAACCTGAATTCCCCATAGCGTGACAAGCATACGTTGCTAAGGGTATATTCTAACCCGGAATCCCCACAGCAAGACAAGCAAATGCTGCTAGGGGTATATTCTAACCCGAAATCACCACAGCGAGACAAGCATTGGTTGCTAAGGGAATATTCTAACCCGGAATCCCCACAGCGAGACAAGCAAATGCTGCTAAGGGTATATTCTAACCCAGAATCCCCACAGCGAGACACACAAATGCTGCTAAGGGTATATTCTAATCCGGAATCACCTCAGCGAGACAAGCATAGGCTGCTAAGGGTATATTCTAACCCGGAATCCCCACAGCGAGACAAGCATAGGCTGCTAAGGGTATATTCTAACCCGGAATCACCACAGCGAGACAAGCAAATGCTGCTAAGGGTATATTCTAACCCAGAATCCCCACAGCGAGACAAGCATAGGCTGCTAAGGGTATATTCTAACCCGGAATCACCACAGCGAGACAAGCAAATGCTGCTAAGGGAATATTCTAACCCGGAATCCCCACAGCGAGACAAGCATAGGTTGCTAAGGGTATATTCTAACCCGAAATCCCCAAAGCGAGACAAGCAAAATTTTCTTTAATGCTGCTAGGGGTATATTCTAACCCGGAATCACCACAGCGAGACAAGCAAATGCTGCTAAGGGTATATTCTAACCCGGAATCCCCACAGCGAGACAAGCATAGGTTGCTAAGGGTATATTCTCACCCGGAATCCCCACGGCGAGACAAGCAAATGCTGCTAAGGGTATATTCTAACCCGGAATCCCCACAGCGAGACAAGCAAATGCTGCTAAGGGTATATTCTAACCCGGAATCCCCACAGCGAGACAAGCAAATGCTGCTAAGGGAATATTCTAACCCGGAATCCCCACAGCGAGACAAGCATAGGCTGCTAAGGGTATATTCTCACCCGGAATCCCCACAGCGAGACAAGCAAATGCTGCTAAGGGAATATTCTAACCCGGAATCCCCACAGCGAGACAAGCATAGGTTGCTAAGGGTATATTCTCACCCGGAATCCCCACGGCGAGACAAGCAAATGCTGCTAAGGGAATATTCTAACCCGGAATCCCCACAGCGAGACAAGCATAGGCTGCTAAGGGTATATTCTATATTTCATGTAGGGCACCCAGACGTTGGATGACAGCTGGCAGATGACAGATGACTTGACCCAGTCCGAAAGACATCCTCTGTACGTCCACACCGAGTTCAAGCCTAATTTCCGACCATAATGCATTAGGGGGTGGTCACGTGACCCTTTTTGTAAACCATACCATGTGTTATAGATATATGGAAAGGTTTTGGAAATGTGCATTGGAAAGTATCACCGAATTAAATCAAAGCCACCAGAAATAACTTTATTAAAGTCCACGTGCATACATTATGCTGGCCGAAGAGTGCGCAGACCATTTCCTCAAGTTCCAAATATATGTATCATAGGCAGTTTGTATATATTTTATATATGTTTTATATATTCCCTGAGTTAAGTAGGTTATATATATATATGTTCCCTAAGTAGGATATATATATATATATATATTCCCTGAATTAAGTAAGTTATATATATGTGTTATATATTCCCTGAGCTAAGTAAGACTGTCTTATATATTCCCTGAATTAAGTTATATATATATATACATATTCCCTGAATTAAGTAAGTTATATATATGTCTTATATATTCCCTGAGTTAAGTAAGACTATGTCTTATATATTCCCTGAATTAAGTAAGTTATATATATATATATATATATATATTCCCTGAATTAAGTAAGTTATATATATATATGTCTTATATATTCCCTGAGTTAAGTAAGACTATGTCTTATATATTCCCTGAATTAAGTAAGTTATATATATATATATATATTCCCTGAATTAAGTAAGTTATATATATGTCTTTTATATTACCTGAGTTAAGAAAGACTGTCTTATATATTCCCTGAATTAAGTTATATATATATATATATTCCCTGAATTAAGTAAGTTATATATATGTCTTATATATTCCCTGAGTTAAGTAAGACTATGTCTTATATATTCCCTGAATTAAGTAAGTTTTATATATATATATTCCCTGAATTAAGTAAGTTATATATATGTCTTATATATTCCGAGTTAAGTAAGACTATGTCTTATATATTCCCTGAATTAAGTATGTTATATATATATATATATATATATATATATTCCCTGAATTAAGTAAGTTATATATATGTCTTATATATTCCCTGAGTTAATTAAGACTATGTCTTATATATTCCCTGAATTAAGTAAGATATATATATATATATATATTCCCTGAATTAAGTAAGTTATATATATGTCTTATATATTCCCTGAGTTAAGTAAGACTATGTCTTATATATTCCCTGAATTAAGTAAGTTATATATATATATATATTCCCTGAATTAAGTAAGTTATATATATGTCTTATATATTCCCTGAGTTAAGTAAGACTATGTCTTATATATTCCCTGAATTAAGTAAGTTATATATTTATATATATATTCCCTGAATTAAGTAAGTTATATATATGTCTTTTATATTACCTGAGTTAAGTAAGACTATGTCTTATATATTCCCTGAATTAAGTTATATATATATATATATATTCCCTGAATTAAGTAAGTTATATATATGTCTTATATATTCCCTGAGTTAAGTAAGACTATGCCTTATATATTCCCTGAATTAAGTAAGTTATATATATATATATATTCCCTGAATTAAGTAAGTTATATATATGTCTTATATTTTCCGAGTTAAGTAAGACTATGTCTTATATATTCCCTGAATTAAGTATGTTATATATATATATATATATATATATTCCCTGAATTAAGTAAGTTATATATATGTCTTATATATTCCGAGTTAAGTAAGACTATGTCTTATATATTCCCTGAATTAAGTTATATATATATATATATTCCCTGAATTAAGTAAGTTATATATATGTCTTATATATTCCCTGAGTTAAGTAAGACTATGTCTTATATATTCCCTGAATTAAGTTATATATATTAATATATTCCCTGAATTAAGTAAGTTATATATATATATATGTCTTATATATTCATTGAGTTAAGTAAGTTATGTATTATGTATTATATATTCCCTCGTGATACATGTTTGAGATACTTAGGTATAAGCACTAGGACTGCGTACCAGAAGCTAGTGTTTTGAATTTTAAGAGATTTGTGTGTATTTCCGACACGACTCTAATTTTCATTTTTTCAACATATCTTCCCGGCTGTCCTGTGGGTATTGAAAAGGTTCATAATATCTTTTGGACAATAGAAACCCAGATACCAAGTTTAAAATAATTAGAAAATACGATTATGGCGAGTCATCATCTACGATGGAAATTCATTGATGTTTGTGAAACCGGAAGTAGAACGGAACACGGACATACAAGGGAGTTGTACTGTATTTCAACATTTGCTTTAAGTTTTAGTTTCCTTGTGTTGTGGTTGACTGTTCATCAGTTATTTGTGTCAGTTACCTTACAGCTCAACCGCGCTTTTGTAGATGTAGTGTTGTTGATGTAGTGTTGTAGATGTAGTGTTGTTGATGTAGTGTTGTAGATGTAGTGTTAGAGATATAGTGTTGGTGACATGGTGTTCAGGATACAGTGTTGGTGATATGGTGTTAGTGATGTAATGATAGTCCGTTGATGATTATAGTGTTGGTGATATGGTGTTGTTGATGTGGTGTTAGTGATGTAATGATAGTCCGTTAATGATATAGTGTTGTTGATATAGTGTTGTTGATGTGGTGTTCGCGATGTAATGATAGTCCGTTAATGATTATAGTGTTGGTGATATGGTGTTGTTGATGTGGTGTTAGCGATGTAATGATAGTCCGTTAATGATATAGTGTTGGTGATATGGTGTTAGCGATGTAATGGTAGTCCATTGATGATTATAGTGTTGGTGATATGGTGTTAGTGATGTAATGATAGTCCGTTGATGATTATAGTGTTGGTGATATGGTGTTGTTGATGTGGTGTTAGCGATGTAATGATAGTCCGTTGATGATTATAGTGTTGGTGATATGGTGTTGTTGATGTGGTGTTAGCGATGTAATGATAGTCCGTTGATGATATAGTGTTGTTGATATGGTGTTAGCGATGTAATGATAGTCCGTTGATGATATAGTGTTGGTAATATGGTGTTAGCGATGTAATGGTAGTCCGTTGATGATTATAGTGTTGGTGATATGGTGTTAGCGATGTAATGATAGTCCGTTGATGATTATAGTGTTGGTGATATGGTGTTGTTGATGTGGTGTTAGCGATGTAATGGTAGTCCGTTGATGATATAGTGTTGGTGATATGGTGTTAGCGATGTAATGGTAGTCCGTTGATGATTATAGTGTTGGTAATATGGTGTTAGCGATGTAATGGTAGTCCGTTGATGATATAGTGTTGGTGATATGGTGTTAGCGATGTAATGGTAGTCCGTTGATGATTATAGTGTTGGTGATATGGTGTTAGTGATGTAATGATAGTCCGTTGATGATTATAGTGTTGGTGATATGGTGTTGTTGATGTGGTGTTAGCGATGTAATGATAGTCCGTTGATGATTATAGTGTTGGTGATATGGTGTTGTTGATGTGGTGTTAGCGATGTAATGATAGTCCGTTGATGATATAGTGTTGTTGATATGGTGTTAGCGATGTAATGATAGTCCGTTGATGATATAGTGTTGGTAATATGATGTTAGCGATGTAATGGTAGTCCGTTGATGATTATAGTGTTGGTGATATGGTGTTAGCGATGTAATGATAGTCCGTTGATGATTATAGTGTTGGTGATATGGTGTTGTTGATGTGGTGTTAGCGATGTAATGGTAGTCCGTTGATGATATAGTGTTGGTGATATGGTGTTAGCGATGTAATGGTAGTCCGTTGATGATTATAGTGTTGGTAATATGGTGTTAGCGATGTAATGGTAGTCCGTTGATGATATAGTGTTGGTGATATGGTGTTAGCGATGTAATGGTAGTCCGTTGATGATTATAGTGTTGGTGATATGGTGTTAGTGATGTAATGATAGTCCGTTGATGATTATAGTGTTGGTGATATGGTGTTGTTGATGTGGTGTTAGCGATGTAATGATAGTCCGTTGATGATTATAGTGTTGGTGATATGGTGTTGTTGATGTGGTGTCAGCGATGTAATGATAGTCCGTTGATGATATAGTGTTGTTGATATGGTGTTAGCGATGTAATGATAGTCCGTTGATGATATAGTGTTGGTAATATGGTGTTAGCGATGTAATGATAGTCCGTTGATGATATAGTGTTGTTGATGTGGTGTTAGCGATGTAATGATAGTCCGTTGATGATATAGTGTTGGTGATATTGTGTTGTTGATGTGGTGTTAGTGATGTAATGATAGTCCGTTGATGATATAGTGTTGTTGATATGGTGTTAGCGATGTAATGGTAGTCCGTTGATGATATAATGTTGGTAATATGGTGTTAGCGATGTAATGATAGTCCGTTGATGATATAGTGTTGTTGATATGGTGTTAGCGATGTAATGATAGTCCGTTGATGATATAGTGTTGTTGATATGGTGTTAGCGATGTAATGATAGTCCGTTGATGATATAGTGTTGGTAATATGGTGTTAGCGATGTAATGATAGTCCGTTGATGATATAGTGTTGTTGATGTGGTGTTAGCGATGTAATGATAGTCCGTTGATGATATAGTGTTGGTGATATTGTGTTGTTGATGTGGTGTTAGCGATGTAATGATAGTCCGTTGATGATATAGTGTTGTTGATATGGTGTTAGCGATGTAATGGTAGTCCGTTGATGATATAATGTTGGTAATATGGTGTTAGCGATGTAATGATAGTCCGTTGATGATATAGTGTTGGTGATATGGTGTTTGCGATGTAATGATAGTCCGTTGATGATATAGTGTTGTTGATATGGTGTTGGTGATATGGTATGGGTCACCCGCGGAGATCCGGGGTAGAATAGGTCTTCAGCATCCCGCGCTTGTCGCACGTAAGATGCAACTGTGCTTGTCGTAAAAAGCGATTAACGGGATTGGGTGATCAGACTCGCTGACTTGGTCATCGTATCCTAATTGCGTGGCTCGGTACTCATGATATCAATCACTGGATTGTCTGGTCCAGACTCGATTATTTACAGACCACCGTCATATAGCTAGAATATAGCTGAGTGCGGCGTTAAACAACAAACAAACAAACAAAACCAATATAGTATTGGTGATATAGTGCTGATGATATATCATTGGTCATTTATCCGTCTAATCCATCTCTTGTATATACGTGCAGTCAAGGTTCATCCGTCTCTTGTATATACGTGCAGTCAAGGTCTAATCCGTCTCTTGAATATACGTACAATCAAGGTCTAATCCGTCTCTTGTATATGCGTACAGTCAAGGTCTAATCCGTCTCCTGTATATACGTACAGTCAAGGTATAATCAATCTTTTGTATATACGCACAATCAAGGTCTAATCCGTCTCTTGTATATACGTACAGTCAAGGTCTAATCCGTCGCTTGTATATACGTACAATCAAGGTCCAATCCGTACAATCAAGGTCTAATCCATCTCTTGTATATACGTACAGTCAAGGTCTAATCGGTCTCTTGTATTTACGTGCAGTCAAGGTCTAATCCGTCTCGTATATACGTACAATCAAGGTCTAATCCGTCTCTTGTATATACGTACAGTCAAGGTCTAATCCATCTCTTGTATATACGTGCAGTCAAGGTCTAATCCGTCTCTTGTATATACGTACAGTCAAGGTCTAATCCGTCTCTTGTATATACATACAGTCAAGGTCTAATCCGTATCTTGTATATACGTACAGTCAAGGTCTAATCCGTCTCTTGTATATACTTGCAGTCTAGGTCTAATCTCACCTACCCTTCCTGTGTCTGTGTACAGTCTAGAGCAGAGCTGTCGAGGATGAAGCAATGTATGTATGTGCCTCTGTAAGTCTATACCTGGGTCCTGTACCTTACGTGTACGTCGAATCTACGGTCAAGTATTTGCTCACAGTCAACGGTTATCAATCATTTACTGACGATTTCTCATGTTTTGTGTCCTAAAGCGGTGACATCCCGTGGAATTCGTAAATAAGAAATGCATGTCCTGAATTGAACTTTCACATGGCACACAATGTGACGGGAGGAAACACGCCTTACAAAATGCCTTTCGTCAACTGATATGCCGGAAACCGGTCGCGACCTGCCGGAAACCGTTTTACGACAATAGCTAGAGATAAGCTTTGTGTTTTTGTGTCGCACAGTCCGTATTATAATAGTCTTGTGTGTATCACGCGGGTATTTATACTTAAGTAAATTATCAGCAACTGCTAAAAAAGATACTGTGATGACATTCTGTTTGCACTAACCTTTCAACGAATCTTGTAACTATGACTATTCTTTGTTTCACACGTTCACCACAATATGAAGGGATCGATATTAGTATAAACCAGAAACTGAATTATGAATCAGAATATACCTTCTTGCAGCTAGAGCGGAGAAGGTGTTTACGCCACAATCAGAATTAAACCAGCTATTTCACCGCAGTCTGTAAAGAATCGAGTCTGGGGTAAGCGAACCAGTGATTGATAGCACGAACAACGACCAACGCCATCGGATTAGTTGCCCCACAACCGTAGCCATATATACCTGATCGGATGTTATGTTTTATTGTTTGTGTATAACATGTGACACTATGATAAACATTACCCCCCCCCCACACACACACACACACCCCCTTCCCTCTCTGTCTCTCCCTCTGGCTCTCTCTCCCTCCCTCTCTCTCTGATTTTCCCTCTCCTATCTGACCCTCCCTCTCTCACTGCCCCCCCCCCCCCCCCCGTCTCTGTCTCTCCCTCTCTGTGTCTCTCTCTCCCCCTCTCTGTCTGTGTCTCTCTCTCCATCTGTCTGTCTCTCTATCTCTCCTCTGTGTCTCTCTCCACCTCTCTCCTATCTGACCCTCCCTCTCTCACTGCCCCCCCCGTCTGTCTCTCCCTCTCTGTCTCTCTCTCCCCCTCTCTGTCTGTGTCTCTCTCTCCATCTGTCTGTCTCTCTATCTCCCCTCTGTGTCTCTCCCCCCCTCTCTCTCCCTCTCCCTATCTGACCCTCCCTCTCTCACTGTCCCCTCCCTGTCTCTGTCTCTCCCTCTCTGTCTCTCTCTCCCTCTCTCTCTGTGTCTCTCTCTCCATCTGTCTGTCTCTCTATCTCTCCTCTGTGTCTCTCTCCCTCTCTCCCCCCTCCCTCCCTCTCCCTATCTGACCCTCCCTCTCTCACTGTCTCCCCTCCCTGTCTCTGTCTCTCCCTCTCTGTGTCTCTCTCCCTCTCTCTCTCCCCTCTCTCTCTGATTTTCCCACTCCTATCTGACCCTCCCTCTCTCACTGTCTCCCTTCCCTGTCTCTGTCTCTCCCTCTCTGTCTCTCTCTCTCTCCCTCTCTCTCTGTCTCTCTCTCTGATTTTCCCTCTCCTATCTGACCCTCCCTCTCTCACTGTCTCCCTTCCCTGTCTCTGTCTCTCCCTCTCTGTGTCTCTCTCTCTCCCTCTCTCTCTGTCTCTCTCTCTGATTTTCCCTCTCCTATCTGAACCTCCCTCTCTCACTGTCTCCCTTCCCTGTCTCTGTCTCTCCCTCTCTGTGTCTCTCTCTCTCCCTCTCTCTCTGTCTCTCTCTCTGATTTTCCCTCTCCTATCTGACCCTCCCTCTCTCACTGTCTCCCTTCCCTGTCTCTGTCTCTCACTCTCTCTCTCTGTGGCCCTCTATCGCTCACTAAGATTAGGCAAAGATAAAACTCCAAACTACATTTCACTTCGTGCATGTTTACTGAAACCTGCGACACAGCCAGTTTTTGTCACATGCTTAAGAAATGACATAATTATGTATAATGCATTGTCTAGTTTAATATAGCCCCGCCTGTTTGGTTGTATGAGCTAGGACATATCAAAGCCAGAGGGATTTAAGATACAAAGACAGACACATTCACGGTTAAACACAAGAAATACGATATATCAGTGTTGTATGGAATTATGCTGAGTCCTAATTATTCAATATGTGTAATACGAATGACTTGTGTGCAGTACAGGTTGTGATGTACTGTGTGATATATGACACTCTTTATATGCTGTCTCTTCTGCAATGTGCTAAAGTAAGTGATAATTAGTTTTATTGATCAAGTTCGCAACACGAGACAGGAATGTCGCCTTGATATCTTTTACAACCACTGACTCATCCTACAAAGTAAAGGTTATCGGCAACAACATTACTTATGTATATACATCCGTGTTCGCCGCTTGTGTTTGTGTCGCAGCACATTTGTTTTCACTTAAAAAATGGAATTGACGAAACAATTACAAACGTTATCGAAACATTACTAAGCTGAAAATAGCCGCCGAAACACTTAAAAATGTTAGGTCCAAAACACAACTGTGATACCCGTAAAAATACATCACCATGTAATAACCATTTATTGTTTGTTTCATTTTTCGCTACCATTTAGCACAGGTGTTTTCATTCTTGTGCCTGGCTGTTTGTATATATGCCAAAACTTCAAGCACGGTCCTGAAAGTGGCCCATCGGAATAACAGTGTCCGGACTCGGGGGGTTAAACTGTAGTGTGCTTAGAAGACTTTCACGACTTACACTACTAAGGAGACTAAATGCTACATGAAATGGAATTCTTACTCCATTTGTACTGCTGGCATGAAAAACCGTTTCTCTATTATTTGCACTTAGGGTAAGAATGTTATAAAACTATATACTCTAGCGGGGTGAAACTTAGGTTATGCTTGGAATCAAGTTGCAGGAGATTGATGGGAATTCTTTGAAATTAGGCATCCATGTTGTCATGTATGGGTGTCTGATCAGCTGTGTGTAAACAGAGGTGTTTCTTTTCATCAATCAATATTTAACTGATATCACACCGCGCCATATGGCCATGTTTAGTACTCACGCACTTAGCCTTGCTCCAAATCTGTACTGAAAGAAAAGTCAATGGATGTGTAGTGATTCTACCCTCCTAAAACAAAAGAGTTGAACTTCCATCTTACTGTGCAATGTTATACATCTCCGTGCTGTTGAAAATGACAACGTCGCGTTCTCTGAATTTCGTTACCATCTAAGCACACGAGCGTCAAACAAATGTAAGTTTACTAAACTCTTGAGCAGTTTGTACATATAACAGTAGTCTGTCTTACAGACCCTGATACAAATATATATCAAATACAGCCCATGCAAGTCTATAATGTTTGGCAAGTCTAGATCACTGCAGTATCAGTGAAAATGAAGAGAGTCACTTGGCTCCTTTTTATTATATTTTTATTAAGATAACTGAACAACTGTTTTTTTATGTACGATATGTTCATTTCAGAGACTAGATGTTAGTCTACATATAACAGCATCACCTCATTTTTACGCCTTTATTATAGGTCCGATTTGGGTCAAATTTGGATTAAAAAAGAATATATCGCTATTTATTATCCGATAATTTTTTCCCACATTATAGTGAAGTACCTGACATAGTTCCAACTTAACGACCTCTTCGCAACTCAGTGACCTCCCGCGTTATCGTTTACATGCTATCATGGAAGCTTTTAACAGTGTTCCAGTTATATCGCGGCGTGTCAGCTTAATGTGGGGGGAAAGTCCGAAGTGATGCAGGTCTCAGACCCATCGAGCACGGAGTATGGTGCTGACAAACATAGAAACATAATCGGGGCTAACCGGGATTCGAACCCACAATCATAGGATTACTGGCACTCACAGCAGCACGACACTCAGCTCAACAAGGTCTGACATGGGACTGCACTCAGACGTGGAATAACCAGACACAGGCAAACCCTCACTGATCTGTACAAGTATATATGTAAAGTATATATGTAAAGTATATATGTAAAGTATATATGTAACAAAGGTTTTGTGGATCTGCTCTTCTTTCATGACCATGTCAATGTCCTCAGTACGTGAGGCGTCATGCTACATGCCCCGTCAACGTGATTATTCATTTCATGTAACAATTCGTGACGAAAGTGCTCAATTGGAGTGGGGTATCTGCAAAAACATAATTCAAGGGATAGACAAAGAACTGTCTGACGGATCAAATGTGTATGCATTTCACACCATTCAACCAGGGGGCTTTACGTCGGGTAGCATAAGTCGAGGTGTACTCAGAACGGGTCTCATTCTGTAAGGGCGATATACCTTTCGGTGTTGTAATCTGGTACAAGGGATAACCTCTCTACGGAATATAATGAAACGTCCCTGTGATTAACGTTTAGAATATTCCCGACTGGTTACATATATTACATCCTTACAAATGATTGCATTGGCTCCGTTACCAAATTAAATACAATTATGTTATTGTGACTGTTATCTTTCCCCATTATACATATTAAGCCACGTACCCAAATTTAAAATTTCCAAAATATGCATTTGGATTTGTTATTATTTATATTAGGACCACATGCGTTACACATTTAACTTTCCCTAAAGGAAAAATCTCTAGATATTGTTAATATCTTCCTCCTACCATCTGACAAAAGAAACAAACAATCAGCCCTACTATAAATAAATTTGATTTTGTTTGTTTGTTGTGTAACGCCGCACTCAGCAATATTCCAATTATATGACGGCGGTCTGGAAATAATCGAGTCTGGACGAGACAATCCAGTGATTGACATCATGAGCATCGATCCACGCAATTGGGATACGATGACATGCATCAACCAAGTCAGCGAGTCTGACCACCCGATCCCGTTAGTCGCCTCTTACGACAAGCATAGCCGCCTTTTTACGGCAAGCATGGGTTGCTAAAGGCCTATTCTACCCAGGATCTTCACGGGTCATATAGAATTTGAGATGATCTTAACAGATACTAGGCAGTTGTCATTCTCATAGAAACAGAGCCGTCAAAGGGTGGGGTGGGGTGGGGTGGGGTGGGGTGGGGGATAAACAGATCTTGGTTCCTGTTCAAAGTTATCATTATTTTACACAAGGGTCTATGAACGGTTAAACCTAACGTTAAAGCTATATTTATAAGTTTTAGTGATGGATGTTACAGCGAACGTAGCCTAAATGTTGGAAGCGTGCACGCCCTCTGCTCGTCAAACTTCCCACTGCACATGAGATGCAATACATGAACTAAACACGAGAAACATGATAAACATGACACATTTGCCCAACAGGTAACATATAGCAAACACGCAAATAGCTGGTGATCAGACATGTTGTACGACCGCACGGGCGCATTTTCTACTCGTCACTTGCGAACAAGTTCTAAATATAAGACCTGGGTGTTTACACTGAGAAAGGGAGGATCGATTCTCCCATGTAAGGTTTAGGACTTAGGATCGTTGTAGCAGTAGGACTATCGCATATATATTTTAAAGTACGACTCTTACGGTCGTCTTAAGATCGCTTTACGGACCAGGGTTCTGTGGAACCTTTACAGGACTTAAAAAACGAGGTTAATTTGTTTTTCGTGTAACAAAATAAACGTAAAAAAGCTGAAATACCAGAGCAACTTTTAACTCTCGGAGCTTCCTTTCAGCTTGTTAGAAAATACTAATAAAAGATCGTCTTGTCGGTCTATTGGACAATCAGTCTTTAACAAGTGTTACATAGTCAGGTAATTCTTTCAATTTAGAATATAGTTTTCAGGTTTGAATCTGGTTCATTTAGTTACACCCTGCAAGTGGGAGCAGTTGTCTCACCGAGCGGTTAACGTGTGTATGTTTGACTAGTGACAATTACTCTGCCTGGTTATCTGAAGGAGGGTAGTGCCATGTGTACAGTCTGGGTCCATGGTACGAGTCTGATTGACCCAGTGGCACGAAGGCCCAGGGAGTTATGGCGCCGTCTCTGTCGCTTGTCACGGTGTAAGTAGGCTTGGCTGTACGTTGTCAACTGAGAGTCTGTTCTTATTTTTGTTGAAGAACACGGGAAACCTCTTTGCAAGATCGTTTCTCCCACTAATAAGGTCAATGTCTATTTGATCGCGATGGTTCGCACCTGAAGATTTAGAGATGGCACGTCGTAAAATAAGGGCTGTGTGGTGCAATGTAAGCTCGCGACACTGCCTCCTAGATTCAGCTTGAGAACAATGTAAGCTCGCGACACTGCCTCCCAGAGTCAGCTTGAGAACCATGTAAGCTCGCGACACTGCCTCCCAGATTCAGCTTGAGAACAGTGTAAGCTCGCGACACTGCCTCCCAGATTCAGCTTGAGAACAATGTAAGCTCGCGACACTGCCTCCCAGAATCAGCTTGGGAACAACGTAAGCTCGCGACAATGCCTCCCAGATTCAGCTTGAGAACAATGTAAGCTCGCGACACTGCCTCCCAGAATCAGCTTGAGAACAGTGTAAGCTCGCGACACTGCCTCCCAGAATCAGCTTGGGAACAACGTTAGCTCGAGACATTGCCTTCGTCACTCGAGCTTACATTGCACCATATATCCGTCTAACATTGTAATAGATTCATCATATTTCAGCCAGACCATGGTGTCGTACGACACCTGACATAAAGTTATATCCGATGTGAGCTCTTCTCTCACTAGTAAAACAAAACATCCACCCTGTTTTGATCTCGGAATGGCACGACACCTAAAACAATTCACTTCAAGTGAAAAGATGTTTTCAATCCAGCATTCACATGGAGAAATAACATCCTAGTTACAAGGAACAGTCTGGACACTAGGGTCCTTCCTGTTTGTTTCAAATCCACCATTAATGTCCATGAGATAAACTTCAGATTTGCTTCATGTGTATTCTCCAGGCATTCCTACCTAGGGGGATACGATTCAGGGCCTGTGTACAGTTTTCCTTCGATATACAATTTGTCTCGCCAATGTTGCTTTTCTGTTTCCCCGTCTCGCCTTCTTAAATGCAGGTAACAGCAATTTTCTTCGCCCTTGAGGTTACACACAACCAAATGTTTTCCCATAGACTTCTATAGTAACGTTATATTTCTTTTTAAAATAACTAAGCATTCAACAGCTATTACCTGTACGTGTGTGCACAGTTTGGCCTTAGAACAGCAATAAAAAAATTAAAAATGACTAGCTTAGCCAGCTCCTTTTCCGAGTACCGGAAGCTAAACACACCACCCCCAGTTTCGCACCAAATGTCACCTACTTGAAAATAGCTGTGGTCACATTCAGCATAAGTCATCATGTTGAAAAAGACAGTACTAAATATAGAAAAACATGGTCAGTTTTACTAACTTGATGGATGTACATTTGAAAGACATAAAAATCTTACAGGATATCCTCCAATCACAGCCTGCAGATATCTCTCAATCTGCACTGAGGGCCCTACGAAAACCGCACTGTCCAAACTGGTACTGATTTGGTGTAGTAGAACCTTGAACAACTTTAGTGAGCTGTACTCCAATAGCTACGTTAGTGCCCTGAAGCTTCTTGCTGCTTTTTCTCACCATCTCCCTTTGTTGATAATTACGAAACTTTCCCCCTATAGGCCGTGCTGTGACCGGTATCGGCTTGCCGATTCTGTGTGCTCGCTCGGTCGACTTCTAGTGTTTCAGTAACTGTCAGCTTCTGTTCGCAGAGTGTCTGAATGACATCCAAACAGTTATCTCCAGCTCCTTCTTCCTTGATAGTATAGAAAAGCAAATTGTCTCTCCTTGGTCTGCTCTGCAAGTCAACAATTTCCTCGGTTTTTTTCTCTCAGCTTGGTGACAATGTAAGGCAGTAACATCCATATCGTCACGTGTCAGGCAGTGAGTAACATCCATATCATTACATATCAGACAGTAACTGCCACGTTATCGCATGTGAGACAGTAAATAACATCTATATCACAACATGTCAGACAGAGAGTAACTTCCATATCATTACATATCAGACAGTAACTGCCACGTTATCGCATGTATCACAGTAAGTAACATCTATATCACAACATGTCAGACAGAGAGTAACTTCCATATCATTACATATCAGACAGTAACTGCCACGTTATCGCATGTATCACAGTAAGTAACATCTATATCACAACATGTCAGACAGAGAGTAACTTCCTTATCTTCACATGTCAGACAGTAACGTCTATATCATCAAATGTCAGACAGTAACGTCAATGTCATTTCATGCCAGACAGTAACGCCAAAATCAAGTGTCTGACAGTATTGTCCATGAGAGTATTGGAATATATGACAGATTGAGAGTACTGGTATATGTCACTGATTGACAGTGCTGGTATATGTCACAGATTGAGAGTACTGGTATATGTCACAGATTGAGAGTACTGGTATATGTCACAGATTGAGAGTACTGGTATATGTCACAGATTGAGCGTACTGGTATATGTCACAAATTGTCAGTGCTGGTATATGTCACAGATTGAGAGTACTGGTATATGTCACAGATTGAGAGTTCTAGTATATGTCACAGATTGAGAGTACTGGTATATGTCACAGATTGAGAGTACTGGTATATGTCACAGATTGAGAGTGCTGGTATATGTCACTGATTGACAGTGCTGGTATATGTCACTGATTGACAGTGCTGGTATATGTCACTGATTGACAGTGCTGATATATGTCACTGATTGACAGTGCTGGTATATGTCACTGATTGACAGTGCTGATATATGTCACTGATTGACAGTGCTGATATATGTCACTGATTGACAGTGATGATATACGTCACTGACTGACAGTGCTGGTATATGTCACAGATTGACAGTACTGTTATATGTCACTGATTGACAGTGCAGGTATATGTCACTGATTGACAGTGCTGGTATATGTCACTGATTGACAGTGCTGATATATGTCACTGATTGACAGTGCTGGTATATGTCACAGATTGACAGTGCAGGTATATGTCACAGATTGAGAGTGTTGGTGTATGTTACTGATTGACAGTGCTGGTATATGTCACTGATTGACAGTGCTGATATATGTCACAGATTGACAGTACTGTTATATGTAACTGATTGACAGTGCTGGTATATGTCACTGATTGACAGTGCTGATATATGTCACTGATTGACAGTGCTGGTATATGTCACTGATTGACAGTGCTGATAAATCTCACAGATTGACAGTACTGTTATATGTCACTGATTGGCAGTGCTGGTATATGCCACTGACAGACAGTACTTGTATATGTCACAGATTGACAGTGCTGGTATATGTCACTGATTGACAATACTTTTATATATCACCGATTGACAGTACTTGTATGCCACACAGATTGACAGGACAGCCATGCCCGCAATGTAAGGTTCCCGTACACGCAACCTACACTTGATGTAAACTAAACTCTACATAAAGGGCACATCACCCTGTTTGCTGCCTCGCCACATCTTCGTGACACACTGGTAGCATTATCACGTGCAGTGACCGCAACACACTGCACACACAGCTCGATGCCATTTTACCTCGAAACTTGCACGATTCAGGCATTGACATAGAGAGAACACTTTCGTGTTACACAATTACTTAAAGCTCCAGGGTGAAGTGTTCGATGATATGATATTTGTGTTTAATATCGTGCAGTGGAAATCTTCTATAAATGGAAGCCGGGATGAATGTGTCCATTATCTACTCATGGCATGAAAACCCACATCCCCTGCAGCGTTAGATGCTGTATTGATATTCCTCAATCCCGGGGAGTCAGTGAATAGGACTTATAATGGTGCCTTCAGTTGCAACAACAGTATCTGGCCTCACACGGTGAAACCATTTAGGGAATCGAACCCACTGCCCTTATGTCGCCGTCAATATCACAGCAGAGGACAAGAAGAATGGGCTTCACTCGTCGTACTCGCGTGGGACATGACAACCGGGGCTTTGGTATTGTCTTCACTTGGCTTTCCTTCCCTCCGCTTTCCCGAAATGTCCCGGCTTGGACACCAGGGATTAGCTTCACATATTGCACTCATGTGGGAATCAAACCCGGGCTTTCAATGTGACAAGCGAACGCTTTAACCACTGGGCTTTAATCATACCCTACCTCCTGGTGCCAGGACAGATGAGGGGCGGTGGGGTAGCCTAGTGGTTAAAGCGTTCGCTCGTCACGCCGAAGACCCGGGTTCGAATCCCGACATGGGTACAATGTGTGAAGCCCATTTCTGGTGTCCCCCGTCGTGATATTGCTGGAATATTGCTAAAAGCGGCGTAAAACCAAACTCCCTCACTCACTCACTCAGGACAGATGAAGTCTCTAAGGCAATAATTATAAGTTTAAATCATTTCTAGATCATAAAAATTACTAAGAAAATGTTGTCCCCATAAGAGACGGGAATCCGTGTACTGTCAACATATCTAGACTTGCTTATTAGAAGGATAGAAGTACTACACATCCATGGACGTATCTTTCAATACAGCCTTGGAGCAAGGCTAACATGTTACCTGCTGCCACAAGGATAGAATAACTATACACTCATGGACTCAGTACAGCTTTGGAGCAAGGCTAGGAGAGACGTTTACAGCCTTATAAAAAAACACACACAAATAGAGGTAATCGTTTATTGCTTGGCAAAAATAAAGGACAGTACTTCTCCTAGTTTGGCCGTAGACAAGGCCACACCGTTTCACTTGAAACAAGAGCAACATACATACATCATAACAAGATATATACTCCGTCAGATCATGGCGCGTACAACTGACAACAGGAGTTCGCTCCCTTTGCACCATCACAAGTTCTCTCCCCTGAGGCAAGATAATTCTTTTTTTAAATTCACGTGAAATCTCGGGAGTTGTCGACTGAGTCAACAAGTAGATATAAGAATGAACGATGCACAAAATATACATGCAGTTGACCATTTGTACGATAATATGAACGGGGTTGTGGCGAGACTGTGAAACTAACACTATACATGGAGAGAGACTTCACAATGAAAGGACATCAAGGACTGATCAACATTTGTCAACATCTGCGTCTGCAACGTCTAGGGACGCTGACTCGCGCGGGCCAGGTTGGTGAGAGCCAGGGCAGCATCTATTGTCTTCCAGTACATGTCCTTGTCCTCCCTGAAACAAGGGGGAGAGCGTGAATATTTCAGTTATATCGCGGACAGGCCCCTGAAGTAGGATGATGATATCACTGAAACACCGGACCCACATATATCGACGAGGTACGTCACTCGCTGTCATGGCTGAAGTTGAAATCAGCTCTCTCGTTTAAATTAAATGGAAATGTATGCATGCCGTGTTCACAATACCTCTCTACCTCCCTACACACACGCCCTGCATGCCACAAACCTTCATTTATTGCAATTTATTACCTATATCGAGTGATTTTATCGAAATATTGGCTCATTCGCGACTGCGCGACGGCCACGGAAGTAAACAAAAATATCCGCACTCAATGGCGTAAAGTGCTCTGATTGGTAAATATCACCATGTGCGTTAGTTATGATTGGAGTGTGGACCAATCACAGCTTCAGGAGCCTGTGATATCGCGGCCTGTTAGCGCAAAGTGAGTGTTTGTTTGTTGTTTAACGTCACACTCAGCAATATTCAAGCTATATGACGGCGGTCTGTAAATAATCAAGTATGGACCAGACAATCAAGTGATTGACATCATGAGCATCGATCCACGCAATTGGGAAACGATGACATGCATCAACCAAGTCAGCGAGTCTGACCACCCGATCCCGTCTCGTACGACAAGCATTGTCGCCTTTTAAGGCAAGAATGGGTTGCTGAAGACCTATTCTAACCCGGATCTTCGGAGTGAGAGGAAAGACCAAAGTGTCCAAACACAAAGGAGCGAGAGAGTGCGCCTTTAAGTTGTATGACCGTCGATTAGAGCAATGTTGGGGCAAAGCTTGACGTGTCCCACAACCATTGGATCCGCTACGGAAACCTCGTTAATCCAGATAGTATCGTTCCTATAGACGTTGTGCTAATAAACACAATTCCGGATGAACGAGTCAAAGACCCGTATTAATGTCCCACTCACACAGGCATTGACGAACAAGGTTTTATGACAGTTCTCCGCTTGTTATATCGGGGGTGTCGGTGTACCGAGGCACAACTTAGATGCTACACTGACGTGATGAGCATATATTTCGATAACTTTCGAAGAAATAAAATAATCCTCTTGTTTTCCTCTGATCCTCTGATTATTATACAGCGATGGCATGTAACTGAACAACGCAAGGGAAAGGTTGAAATCACTGACCTGTTATCGCCTGTTGTGCGTCTTTTCTTGGCAGGAAGTTCGCCATCCTCTGGGAAATCTGCAACATGAAGAGACCACGTTAGACCTACATGACGGCAGAGGCCCGAGGGACCACGTTAGACCTACATGACGGTAGAGGCCCAAGGGACTACGTTAGACCTGCATGACGGCAGAGGCCCAAGAAACCACGTTAGACCTGCATGACGGCAGAGGCCCAAGGGACTACGTTAGACCTACATGACGGCAGAGGCCCAAGAAACCACGTTAGACCTGCATGAAGGCAGAGGCCCAAGGGACTACGTTAGACCTACATGACGGCAGAGGCCCAAGAAACCACGTTAGACCTACATGACGGCAGAGGCCAAAGAAACCACGTTAGACCTGCATGACGGCAGAGGCCCAAGGGACTACGTTAGACCTGCATGACGGCAGAGGCCCAAGAAACCACGTTAGACCTGCATGACGGCAGAGGCCCAAGGGACTACGTTAGACCCACATGACGACAGAGGCCCAAGAAACCACGTTAGGCCTACATGACGGCAGAGGCCCAAGAGGCCACGTTAGATCTACATGACGGCAGAGGCCCAAGAGACCACGTTAGATCTACATGACGGCAGAGGCCCAAGAGACCACGTTAGACCTACATGACGGCAGAGGCCTAAGAGACCACGTTAGATCTACATGACGGCAGAGGCCCAAGAGACCACGTTAGATCTACATGACGGCAGAGGCCCAAGATACCACGTTATAGACCTGCATGACGGCAGAGGCCCAAGGAAGGGTGTTAGACCTACATGACGGCACGGCCTGACGGGAGATGTTAGACCTACATGACGCCCCCTCCCCCCTCACACACACACACACACACACGAACGCACGCACGCACGAACGCACACACCACACCTCCCGCCCCCAGTGATATAGCTGGGATATTGCTAATAGAGGCGTGAAACCCAGCTCACTTATTCACCTTCTCTGGTTCATTACTCATCGTAGAAGTCCTTGCGTCACTGAATCACATTAATTGCCAGACTAGCGATGAGAAATGTCAAAAACAAACCACTCCCCCCGAGCTGTGGAACCCGATGCCAGCGTTTCCCCATTACTGGGGCATAATTTGAGAAGTTCCATTATGAGTAAATTACACGCACGATTTTCTTTAAGTCATAAAGAAGTTCTGTTCTTCGGTTTCCTCATTGACATTTTCCAAGCCATTACCGTTTCTTTTTAAGGGGCATCTTAACATTTCCAGGTAGTAGACAGGTCATTCTAGTTTTTAAAACCAATATTCTCCTTTGAATGTAAGGGTGTTATGACAAGCGAAACACATTATCCAGTACTGCACTCTCACTAAAACAGTACGGACAATACCTGCTTTATTCTATGAAAAATAGATTATATATTTTAAAATACAAAATTAATAATTCAGGAAAATAAGGTAAAGGCGACATAACTCCTATTGATTCTATTTGGCACTCACCTATTTGAGACCTAAATTAGCAACACTGATTGGGTGAGTGCGTATAGTTAACGCCGGTTTGAACAGTATCACGGCGTGCAGCTTGATGAGGGAGTAAAATGCCGTTATTAACGAAAAACAAAGTGATGTCTATTATTCAAATGCAGCGTGTTTACACAAAACAGTAAGACGGATTCACGTTCTTGTATTACATGTTATTTCTATAATAATAATAATTGTTTGCAGTAAGTCAAAGAATCACTCAATATGTTACGTGGTACTATAGTGTCACAGTGACCGAGTTGACTCCTTGCTCGGGAAGTGTCGGAGTTGACCATATATGCTGTTGCTTGCTACATGACCTAGTGTGTCATACATAGCCTGCTACTAACATATCCAATACAGCCCATGCAAGTCGATCATATTTGGCAAGTCTAGATTACTGCAGTTTCTGAAAATGAAGTCTCTTGGCTCCTTTCTATCATATTTTATAACTATAATTTAACAACTGCTTTTTGTGTGTAAAATATGTTCATTTCAGAGACTAGGTGTTAGTCTATTCATAACCCTGGCAGTGGTATAACAGTGATACCGTCAACATCACACCACTGTTTAGTTTTAACCCGCGTTCTGACGCAAATTCAACATCAAAAGCTTTTAACGGAAGGAATTTTCATATAGGAGAAAAGTTCAGTTTAGTGCAGTGCCGAGATCACAGCCTGTCCCGGCTATAAACCCACGTGGACTGAACAAGGCAGCGGGACATGCGTCATACAATGCACTAAACGACCCCACTGCAGTGGTCGCGCCACGAGATAACATACAGCATGACTAATACCTCCCAAATCAATTTTTATCAGCATAATTTATTACATTATTCAGCTTTTAGGGAGTTGTCCATATATGTGGAAACTGCACCATCTGACTTTTATAGGTCATTGTGATATATGTCATCTAGGCGAGATATAATTTATTTATTGCCGTGGGTACGAGGTGTGAAGTAATTATAACGCAGGAATGCTATTCCTGCAGCACGCGGCATGTTTACAGCTGAGTAGTGCGGAATACAGCGGTAGGCGGTAAAATTAATAGAATCAATAATATTAATTGTATGTAGTCGTGTATATATTTGCTTCGTAAAGTATTGCTGTTTGAAGCGCCCTTCCCGCCAAGCGTTCCACGGAAGTGTGTTTGGATATGCACTGACATTAGATATACATTGATACACACTGACATTAGATATACATTGATACACACTGACATTTAACGTTCTTAGAGGTTAAACTGGGAAAAAGAATCAGTGGCCATTATATGCTGCATGGGAAACTAGGTCCTCAATCAGTGAACAGAACACGTGTAGAGAGGCTGACAGAACATTGGTTGGGGCTGACAGAACACGTGTAGAGAGGCTGACAGAACACGTGTAGAGAGGCTGACAGGACACGTGTAGAGAGGCTGACAGAACACGTGTAGAGAGGCTGACAGAACACGTGTAGAGAGGCTGACAGAACACGTGTAGGGAGGCTGACAGAACACGTGGAGAAAGGCTGACAGGACATTGGTTGGGGCTGACAGAACACGTGTAGAGAGGCTGACAGAACACGTGTAGAGAGGCTGACAGGACACGTGTAGAGAGGCTGACAGAACACGTGTAGAGAGGCTGACAGAACACGTGTAGAGAGGCTGACAGGACACGTGTAGAGAGGCTGACAGAACACGTGTAGAGAGGCTGACAGAACACGTGTAGGGAGGCTGACAGAACACGTGGAGAAAGGCTGACAGAACATTGGTTGGGGCTGACAGAACACGTGTAGAGAGGCTGACAGAACACGTGTAGAGAGGCTGACAGGACACGTGTAGAGAGGCTGACAGAACACGTGTAGAGAGGCTGACAGAACACGTGTAGAGAGGCTGACAGGACACGTGTAGAGAGGCTGACAGAACACGTGTAGAGAGGCTGACAGAACACGTGTAGAGAGGCTGACAGAACACGTGTAGGGAGGCTGACAGAACACGTGGAGAAAGGCTGACAGGACACTGGTTGGGGCTGACAGGACACGTGTAGAGAGGCTGACAGAACACGTGTAGAGAGGCTGACAGAACACGTGTAGAGAGGCTGACAGAACACGTGTAGAGAGGCTGACAGAACACGTGTAGAGAGGCTGACAGAACACGTGTAGGGAGGCTGACAGAACACGTGTAGAGAGGCTGACAGAACACGTGGAGAGAGGCTGACAGGACACTGGTTGGGGCTGACAGAACACGTGTAGAGAGGCTGACAGAACACGTGTAGAGAGGCTGACAGAACACGTGTAGAGAGGCTGACAGAACACTGGTTGGGGCTGACAGAACACGTGTAGAGAGGCTGACAGGACACTGGTTGGGGCTGACAGAACACGTGTAGAGAGGCTGACAGAACATTGGTTGGGGCTGACAGAACACGTGTAGAGAGGCTGACAGAACACGTGTAGGGAGGCTGACAGAACACGTGTAGAGAGGCTGACAGGACACTGGTTGGGGCTGACAGAACACGTGTAGAGAGGCTGACAGAACACGTGTAGAGAGGCTGACAGAACATTGGTTGGGGCTGACAGAACACGTGTAGAGAGGCTGACAGAACACGTGTAGGGAGGCTGACAGAACACGTGTAGAGAGGCTGACAGAACATTGGTTGGGGCTGACAGAACACGTGTAGAGAGGCTGACAGAACACGTGTAGGGAGGCTGACAGAACACGTGTAGAGAGGCTGACAGAACACGTGTAGAGAGGCTGACAGAACACGTGTAGAGAGGCTGACAGAACACGTGTAGAGAGGCTGACAGAACACTGGTTGGGGCTGACAGAACACGTGGAGAAAGGCTGACAGGACACTGGTTGGGGCTGACAGGACACGTGTAGAGAGGCTGACAGAACACGTGTAGAGAGGCTGACAGAACACGTGTAGAGAGGCTGACAGAACATTGGTTGGGGCTGACAGAAAACGTGTAGAGAGGCTGACAGAACACGTGTAGAGAGGCTGACAGAACACGTGTAGAGAGGCTGACAGAACACGTGTAGAGAGGCTGACAGAACACGTGTAGAGAGGCTGACAGAACACGTGTAGAGAGGCTGACAGAACATTGGTTGGGGCTGACAGAAAACGTGTAGAGAGGCTGACAGAACACGTGTAGAGAGGCTGACAGAACACGTGTAGAGAGGCTGACAGAACACTGGTTGGGGCTGACAGAACACGTGGAGAAAGGCTGACAGGACACTGGTTGGGGCTGACAGGACACGTGTAGAGAGGCTGACAGAACACGTGTAGAGAGGCTGACAGAACACGTGTAGAGAGGCTGACAGAACACGTGTAGGGAGGCTGACAGAACACGTGTAGAGAGGCTGACAGAACACGTGTAGAGAGGCTGACAGAACACTGGTTGGGGCTGACAGAACACGTGGAGAAAGGCTGACAGGACACTGGTTGGGGCTGACAGAAAACGTGTAGAGAGGCTGACAGAACACGTGTAGAGAGGCTGACAGAACACGTGTAGAGAGGCTGACAGAACATTGGTTGGGGCTGACAGAACACGTGTAGGGAGGCTGACAGAACACGTGTAGAGAGGCTGACAGAACATTGGTTGGGGCTGACAGAACACGTGTAGAGAGGCTGACAGAACACGTGTAGGGAGGCTGACAGAACACGTGTAGAGAGGCTGACAGAACATTGGTTGGGGCTGACAGAACACGTGTAGAGAGGCTGACAGAACACGTGTAGAGAGGCTGACAGAACATTGGTTGGGGCTGACAGAACACGTGTAGGGAGGCTGACAGAACACGTGTAGAGAGGCTGACAGAACATTGGTTGGGGCTGACAGAACACGTGTAGAGAGGCTGACAGAACACGTGTAGGGAGGCTGACAGAACACGTGTAGAGAGGCTGACAGAACATTGGTTGGGGCTGACAGAACACGTGTAGGGAGGCTGACAGAACACGTGTAGAGAGGCTGACAGAACATTGGTTGGGGCTGACAGAACACGTGTAGAGAGGCTGACAGAACACGTGTAGAGAGGCTGACAGAACACGTGTAGAAAGTCTGACAGAACACGTGTAGGGAGGCTGACAGAACACGTGTAGAGAGGCTGACAGAACACGTGTAGAGAGGCTGACAGAACACGTGTAGAGAGGCTGACAGAACATTGGTTGGGGCTGACAGAACACGTGTAGAGAGGCTGACAGAACACGTGTAGAGAGGCTGACAGAACACGTGTAGAAAGTCTGACAGAACACGTGTAGGGAGGCTGACAGAACACGTGTAGAGAGGCTGACAGAACACGTGCAGAGAGGCTGACAGAACACGTGTAGAGAGGCTGACAGAACACGTGTAGAGAGGCTGACAGAACACGTGTAGAGAGGCTGACAGAGTGGTGGGTACTAATGGCATAACATACACACACGTACGCACGCACACACACAGAGACACACATCAGAGTGTTGGGTACTGATGTTATAACACACACACACACACGTAAGCACGCACGCACGCACGCGCGCACGCACGCACGCACGCACACACACACAGACACATCGGAGTGGTGGGTACTGATGGTATAACGCACACACTCACACACACGTACGCACGCACACAGACACATTAAAGTGGTGGGTGCTGATGGTATCACACACACACGCACGCACGCACGCACGCACGCACACAGACACATTAAAGTGGTGGGTGCTGATGGTATCACACACACACACACACACACACACACACACACACACACACACACACACACACACACACGCGCGCGCGCGCGCGCGTACGCGTCGTGCGGGTTGTATAAAACATCAAGGTATGACTCATAACACATTTCCCAGTCCAGGCTAATCAACACTCCAGCGCACACGTCACACACAGGTAGATAATGGACCTCAACCCCTGTACTAATGGCCCGATCTCGAAAAGGAAGGAATTTCACCAACCACAACAAGCCTAAAAAATCTGACAAAAACACAATCTTGGTGATAAATTGACGTAGAATGTCGATTTGGTTTCCTCTGCGGTAATCAGTTAAGCTGGTAATCAATAGCTATCTGCTTGTTTGATGGGGGACACTCGGGTGAGAAGTGGATCTTGTCGCGTTAATGTACTGCTTCGAAGGAAGCGATAAGGCTGTGGTTGTTTAGTCGACCCTATGTCTGATAGAAGGGCTTGCTTGATAGTCACATCCTAGTCCAGAGCTTACACACATCGTCAGTGATTGTTCGGGAATAGATAATGCAACTTCCTTTACTCATCTGTGACAGTGGTTTGCAAATTTACGTCCAGATGAGATATTTTTTCATCTACAGCTACAAAACAGAATATGAAATTGTCGTCCTTCAGGGCTGGGTTAGAGCTTGTTAGGGCAACAACGCGCTCGTCTTTTGAAACAGTTGCTTCTGAAAGATCGATATTTGAATACCCGAAATAACGACTGCCAGATTTGAACAAATGTATCGCTGACTGCATCTGGAAGAAAGTGCTGTGTACCGATTGACGACCGTTGGTCGGTTGATGAGTTATGATGAATATAAATTAATTTGATATTAGCTATTGATTGTGACAATAAAGTATTTTAATATATTTTATGGACGTGGTGGCCATCGATAATGAGAAATAACAGGACGGACGGCCTGTCTGACGGACCATCAACACAAGTTTGACAGGATGAGAATTCTACCTTGGTAGACTGTGAAGGTAATCGTTCACGGGAGATAACTCTCCCGTATCGTCAACCATAGCACTCGGGTCCACTCGACCTATTCCGCTATAACATACGGGCAGAAGCAATTGAGTAGCGATATTGCACCAATTCATTGTAAACACAGTATGAAGGTTATTGTTAAAGGGAGATAACTCCAACGTACATTGGTTATCGTTAAAGGGAGACAACTAGAACGTACCATCAAACACATTATGGTGGTTATCGTTAAAAGGTGATGACGCAGAGGATGTGGACATCTCCTCGTAGTCACGTGACCCCATGGATCCTGACTGCCGTCGGTCACGTGTTCTAGGAAGGTCGCCTTCCTCCAAGGTCACAGGCTGGCTGTAATGGTCATTCAAATACCTTTGGAGAATAGTGTTTTTGTACTTGAGATGGCACCCTATGTCCTCAGGGACAGACAAGTGAGGTACGTGCTCTTGCCTAAAATCCAGTGCGGAATTGTACGTAGGCGTGGCAGCCCGAGAAGGCACGATAGTGTCCAAAGCTAGCGAATGGTCATCTGAGATCACTGCGGATTGGTCAATGGGGAATGTAGTGGGCTGCCCTCCTGAAATAGAACAATAACATTTTGAGATCATCACAGACGAACAACAAGGGCATTACAGTTTGAAAAGACGACTAGTGCAAGCTATATCATCAGTGTCCAGGGCCGTGGTTAACTTTTTTTGAAAGGTGGGGATGGGGGTTGGGTGGAGGGTGGGGGTGGTGTGTGTGTGTGTGTGTATGCGTGTGTGTGTATGCGTGTGTGTGTGTGCGTGTGTGTGTGTGTGTGTGTGTGTGTGTGTGTGTGTGTGTGTGTGTGTGCAAATAAGATTATTCATTTCTTATTCAAGTTAACTTTCACAAGGAAAAATGGTTTCTATAAAAAGTCCGGGGGGGGGGGGGGGGGGCTACTGCACCGGTGTCGATACGAGGGACACGTGGCACCCTCGTCCTTTAATGTCACGTTCAGCCCAGACGACACAGTCAGACTTATTTCTCCGTGTGTAGATTAGTACAGATCTCCATGAACACTGTGTGTATAATATATTCGCGAGATAAGTAGGTGTTTTTGAATGTGCTCAGGAATTATTCACATACATGACGGTGCAAGTTTAGATCGTAACTATGATCAACAATGATGATAAGCTTGTTATTCATTTATCAGCGTCTGTACGATGTAAACATTATTATCAGTCGGGAGCAGTGAATGTCACCTCCGTGTGGGAACAATAATATCACGAAAACAACCGGCCAAACGTGGGTGGTGCGTGGTTACCTCCCCTGTGTCTCCTTTCAAGAACAAGGTGCGTGTGAGTGAGTGAGTATGGTTTTACGCCGCTTTTGGCAATATCACGGCGGGAGACCAAGGTGCGAGTGACATGGGTTAAATACTTCCTAAACAATTCCTCATACCTCACACTGTCCAAGATTACCATAATATTTGTGTGTGTTCATTCTCAGTCTGAGAGTTTACAACAGTCTGTTGGTGCTAGAAGGTTAACAGTCACCTTACCATCTCATCCCACCGGGTACCCATTCACTGCTGAATGAACTGAGACAAAGAACAAACAACAAAGGGGACACCAGGTCTAATACGAGCTTCAGCGTGGAACAAGCAATAGGCAAACAGCCTCACATAGGACTCCTCTTGTATAGGGAATTATGTCATTTTAGTTATGACATATGCTTGTCGAAAGAGGCGACTAACGGGATCGGGTTGTCAGGTTCAATTGCGTCGGTCGATACTCATGATATTACTCATTGGGTTGTCTGGTCCATTATTTACGTACCGCCGTCATATAGTTGGAATATTGCTGAGTGCGACGATAAACAACAAAAAAACAAACTACGAAGTTGATGACAGACACATCTTATTGTACGGACAGCTAACATTCCTTCTTTCCCGCTGTCAATGAGAGCGTACTGTAACATGGGGCGTTATTGCTTGGTGCCTGGTACGGGCGTGCTTGCTGTGGGTCGACTTGATCACATTGTATAATAGGACGAGCACTCAACTCCACGAGGATATTAGCCAGGACATGTGATATAAATAAAGCAGAAATGTACAGATGGTGTAAGAACTCACTTTACAGAAGACTTCAAATATCAACATGACATGTTCGTATGCTGAATGCAAACCCACAGCTATAAGCAAAGTCTAGTGGTTGAAACACTAAACATAAATGGTCAATGCAATAAAATAACCAGCCTACCCTTTCTGCCGAAACTGATTCCACTTGGCGTAAAGGGACAAATAGCGGTGGAAATTATATGAATTGTATGAAAATCAGTGACATCACCAGGTGTTCGCGAAAACGGTAAGCATGTCCTGCCCTACCGGTAACACTACAGACTTAAGAACTCACATAACAGTACTAGAAATATTAACCTGATATCTTTGCATTATAAATTGTTTTGAGAACCAAAAGGCCGTACATCTCTATAAGGACGTTTTGTATTTAACAGGAAATCTATTCACATGGTCCGGATCCGAGATCCGAGTGAGTCAGTTGTTACGCTAGCAGATGAAGCCTCGGGGTCATCATGGTTCAAGGATGGTGCTGCTGCAACCAATGCAGCCCTTCACGTGAAATTTCGATGACCGTCTTAATAAATAAAGACTGAATAACAACATGATTGAAGCCAAGTGTTGATAAACGTCGCATTAAGGGTTTAGCTGATGTCTTGGAATACCCAAGTGGCACTAGATATTCAAATATTAATTGCAAGCCAAACCCATAGCACTTTCAGTTCCGTTTTTTGCGTAATTCCATTCAGTCAACAAAAGTCTTGTCAGAATGACACACCGTAAGGCAGGAAGGTTCCATAGTAATTAAGACAGCTCAGCTCAATCAGCAGAATCTGAGATTCAATTTAAACATTCAAGAAACCCCCTCTAAACACATTCCGGACAAAAAGGTGATGAATATCTTGCAATCACACGCAAGGCCCCGTAAAGTAACTAAAAGAATTATAACGCATTGTAGCCGTTGCGTGATTTAATCCCTTCCAATTTGAACAACCTATTGGCGCATCACGTTTTGAAAGCCGTATCGCGCCCGAGGTTTCCTGGCACAGCTAGGGATCCGGGCCAGTCAAACATTGGAGAATATATATATTCAGACGTATTTTCATAGGTCAGCTTTATATGGCGTTAATGATTTAAGCAAGAAGGTGAAGGAATGTCAGCAGACGTGAATCCTAACAATGGTAGCAGACGACATATTTAGGAAAGGTAAACGACCGTGGGTGGAACACGAAGAACAATGACGTCACTAGTTGTGTGTCACCTGATACGGCAGCGAGACAGGGACCACGTACACATGTTACGTATATTCGGTGGTAGAATTAGTCACAGCCTGCTTTTGATTATTAAAATTTGAGTGACCTGAGGCAACCGAGGGGTTATCACATTTCTGGCAAATAGGGTTGACTAGATGCAACCTGAGTGCACAAATGTTAACCGAGAATAGCTTAGGGCAGTATCCGAAATATAACGCGTAACATGCATCCTTAGATACAATACAAAATGGCTGCCTGGAAAAAGCGAAACACACCAGTCACGTGCATTGCTATAAAAAACACAACTATGAGCTGCGGTGAAATGGGGTTTAACGTCGCGTTCAAGATTATTGAAGGTATGTAGAGACGTCACAATAATGACGAGTGTTTCATTGCTTCACAAAGCAACCCTTGTACCTTTTCTATTTAATGCACGTCAAGCGACAAGAGAGTTCAAAATAACACCTAGAACACCAAACAGACAGCATCCCAGCTGCATTGTGAAGTCTAAAGGATTTATATCAACAATGGAAAGTGCATTTCCCTGACGCATATCAGAATACATGCTATTCTAGTATAGTGCTGACTGTTGTATCATATGTCAACCTTATGACGGACAATGTTACATCTGCTGTCTTTATTTTTTTCGATACATTATTGTAATATTCTCAGCTCTTTTGGCTGAAATATTGTCAACGTGACGTCCAATGTTAATAAATTCAATCGCCCCATCTGTTACTTGTTTTTTATTCTGCCTATATAATTATCAGTGTGTCTGTGGATAAAGTATGTTTAAATGTGAATTCTCTTCTCTTATAAAGGTTAGCAAGTGCATGAAGCGTTCTCACATGACGTTTCTAGAAGAGCTTGAAAACACGATGATACGGCTGTAAATATTCCCAATTTATAGTTCGACAGTGAACTGTTTTCATTGAATCTGTCCATTCAGGGGATGTAATGTCTCTGTTGTGGTGTACGTAAATGCTGGTGTTGTTCATGTCGTCGTGTTTGTAACAGTAATGTCTCTGTTGTGGTGTACGTAAATGTTGGTGTTGTTGATGCCGTCGTGTATGTAACAGTAATGTCTCTGTTGTGGTGTACGTTAATGCTGGAGTTGTTTATGTCGTCGTGTATGTAACAGTAATGTCTCTGTTGTGGTGTACGTAAATGTTGGTGTTGTTGATGCCGTCGTGTATGTAACAGTAATGTCTCTGTTGTGGTGTACGTAAATGCTGGTGTTGTTGATGCCGTCGTGTATGTAACAGTAATGTCACTGTTGTGGTGTACGTTAATGTTGGTGTTGTTGATGCCGTTGTGTATGTAACATTAATGTCTCTGTTGTGGTGTACGTTAATGCTGGTGTTGTTTATGCCGTCTTGTACTGGAACAAAACAACCAGAATGACTCATCCGCGCGCATGGTGGACTTGAGTAATTCAGGTTTATGGCCAGCTATTCCAGACGCTGAGAAAGCCACAAAACAGACCTTCAAAGGAATACGTCCGTTCCGAATGTGACAGGGGGCTTGTTTTGTGTCAACGACTTGCAAATACTTTATTGACAAAGTAATAATCGTAAATTTAAATTGCATGTAAAATGGCTGCGTTTTTGCCCCTTCGCGCCAGGGCCACGTAACCATACACATTGTAGGGACGTTTGTGTTCCAGACAATGCCTCCCTGTACAATGCTATGTAACTCTCTCCCTCAGATCCCAGAACAAGCTGGTGTGGTGATCTCGATAAAACACCAAATACTAATGGACTGTGCACAAAAGAGAAGATAAGGCTTATCGGAGCACGCAGCGTCACAGATATAGCTGCAGCTGATGGTACATACTGCATGTATTCACCCTGCAGGTACAAGATATATAATTATTCATTACATGTCCCATGAACGGTGCAGCGTTGTGGAGGGTAATGAGGGTGGCGGTGGTGTGGACGGGTGTGTGTGAGAGAGAGACAGAGTGAGACAGAGAGAACATCCAGTTGACGGCACTATTCTGAATGTGTCAACGTTGCACGTTGAAACACGTGTGTATGCAGGCCTTTGAACAACGTGCTCGTTGACTGTCACAAAAAACGCTTCACTGAACAACTACAACTCGCAGTGAAATAGAGGCAATTATCATGTGACAGGCGACACAGCCACTGTAAAGACGGGGAGGTGGTGACGAGATATCACTGCATCCGAGTACACGGGGTTCCCAGGTCCTGTGATCTCATCACTGACTGCCCGTGCGTGCCTCGTGTTTCCTCATCATTATAATGGAAGGCATCCATTTTCGCTGATACTTAAAAGACTGTTAATCGACGTATGACGATCCACCTTCACACACAAGCCCATCATAACACAGAACACATTCACACACATGCCCACATAACACCTTCACACACAGGCCCACTATAACATAACACCTTCACACTCACGTTCACTATAACACACACAGGATATATCTGGGGCGGGACTGCACTCTCACACAGTATATATCGGGGCGGGACTGCACTCTCACACAGTATATATCGGGCGGGACTGCACTCTCACACAGTATATATCGGGGCGGGACTGCACTCTCACACAGTATATATCGGGGCGGGACTGCATTCTCACACAGTATATATCGGGGCGGGACTGCATTCTCACACATTATATATCGGGGCGGGACCGCACTCTCACACAGTATATATCGGGGCAGGACTGCACTCTCACACAGGATATATCGGGGCAGGACTGCACTCTCACATAGGATATATCCTGCGGGACTGCACTCTCATAAAGGATATATCGGGGCAGGACTGCACTCTCACACATGATATATCCTGCGGAACTGCATTCTCACACATGATATATCGGGGGCGGGACTGCACTCTCACACATGATATATCGGGGATGGGAGTCCACTCTCACACAGGATATATTTGGGGCGGGACTGCACTCTCACACAGGATATATCGGGGCAGGACTGCACGCTCACACAGGATATATCGGGGATGAGAGTGCACTCTCACACAGGATATATCTTGGGCGGGACTGCACTCTCACACAGGATATATCGGGGCGGGACTGCACTCTCACACAGGATATATCGGGGGCGGGACTGCACTCTCACACATGATATATCGGGGATGGGAGTCCACTCTCACACATGATATATCGGGGATGGGACTGCACTCTCACACAGGATATATCGGGGCAGGACTGCACTCTCACACAGGATATATCGGGGCGGGACTGCATTCTCACATATGATATATCGGGGGCGGGACTGCACTCTCACACATTATATATCGGGGATGGGAGTGCACTCTCACACAGGATATATCTGGGGCAGGACTGCACTCTCACACATGATATATCGGGGCGGGACTGCACTCTCACACAGGATATATCAGGGCGGGACTGCACTCTCACACAGGATATATTTGGGGCGGGACTGCACTCTCACACAGGATATATTTGGGGCGGGGCTGCACTCTCACACAGTATATATCGGGGCGGGACTGCACTCTCACACAGGATATATTTGGGGCGGGGCTGCACTCTCACACAGGATATATCGTTTCCGGATCATGCACGTTCATATTTAACCTAAGGTATTGTGTGACCTACACCCTTGGATTACCAAGTGTAAGGTCATTTGTTCGACGACTCGGCATGGGTTGCTGAAGACCAATTCTACCCCAGACCTTTATGGGCAGCCAGCAAACTAGGAAGTCAGTCATCTGTACCCGATTCAGTGGCGGCTAGAGTGGTGGGTACTTGGGTGGGAGGGGGATGGCGGTGGCTTGACATGGTGTCACGGGCCCATCGATTTCAGGAATAACACTTTGACCCCAATAACCTTAAACAGTAGAGCCACAAGGTTCTGTAGCTCACCTGAGTTATAAAGGAAAAATGTGGCTTTGTGGTTTCAGAGGAGGGGGGAACACGCAGTTACACGTGCAGATCACATGTCATAGCTTGATACAAAATCAGATTGTACGTCTAATACGATATACGGCATACTACGAACGTAGGGGGCACCATAGCTGAGTTCCCGTTTCTTTGACCTTGTAGTTTTAGAGGAGATGTCGAACATGTAAAAGTTAATGGCGACCGAACAACCTGACTAGCGGTCAAACGACGGACATAAATTCACTTCGTCAGGTGAGCTAAAACACTACAATTACCTTACCATTGAAATACTCGACGCGTATGCCTCTGATATTGTAAAACAAACGAGTCCAACAAGCGATCTGGGCGTGACGGCCAGCGTACTAGTTGGTACAAGGGTTATGGAAACCGTAGGCATCTAACATCGCTTTGTGAAACGTGCTCCTGATGAATGATATCGGTTTCAAGTAAAAAAAGGCAGATTTGCGGCTTCGTGAGAACCCTGGTGTAAAAACGCTCTTGATTAGTAATCTACAGTACTATTTTATGTCATGAGATTCTGCAAAATAGACCTAACAATCACTAAACTAAATAAAGTCAGAATGAAAACATTCGTTTGGTTAAATATTTCATCGGTTTGATTCTGTCGGTGCTGTCGCCAGTTGCCTTGCATACACTTTTGACCAGCGCTTGCTCAAATCTTGACAGTTGTTTGTTTGTTGTTAAACGCCATACTGAGCCACATTTCAGCTATATGACGGCGGTAAATAATCGAGCCTGGACCAGATAATCTAGTGATTGATATGTTGGTTGGTTGGTTGGTTTGTTGTTTAACGCCACACTCAGCAATATTCCAGCTTTATGACGGCGGTCTGTAAATAATCGAGTCTGGACCAGACAATCCAGTGATTGATATCATGAGCATCGATCCACGCAATTGGGATCGATGACATGTATCAACCAAGTCAGCGAGCCTGACCACCCGATCCCGTTAGTCGCCTTTTACGACAAGGATAGTCACCTTTTACGGCAAGCATGGGTTGCTGAAGGCTTCTAATCCGGATCTTCGACAATATCAGTAGTATGTATTCAGGTGCAGCCTGCAGTCCGAAAGCGGTGGCAGGGGGGTGGTTGGGTTGGGTAGAGACAGGGGGTAGAGTTGGGTAGGGGGGATGCGCTATAGATGGCTTTAGCTAGGGATTTGTCAGGGTTGTGTCAATATATACACGAATGGGTACCCGTTATGAATACGTGGTCATTGTATAATGTATGGCGACCCGTCAGAAACAAAACACCCGCAAATGCGTGTATGGGAACCGGTCAGGAATATATTGTCATGGTGTGCTGAAAGGAACCGTAAGGAACTGTTATAACATACTGTTTGGGATTTTGGTTTTGATTGACATCATGAGCATCGATTCACGCAATTGGGATACGATGACATGTATCAACCAAGACAGGGAGCCTGACTACCCATCCCCTTAGTCGCCTCTTACGACAAGTATAGTTGCCTCTCACGTTATACTTTGCGGCGGCCAACCAGAAACATAATCTCAGCTGATAAAGGTATGGGTACCCGACAGTATCGCTAGTTTCAAGCCACCAGCAGAATGACTTACCTTCGTCGTCGGAGTCCCAAATTGAGTCGTCGGAGGAGACGCTGAAGAGTTCAGCATTGCCCACAACGTACGTGTTGTACAGCTTTATCCGGGCTGACCACGTCAGGTTCGGGGCTCGGACGGTGTTCTTCAGTCGCCGCCTTGCGTTAGCGAACCAATTAGAAACCTGAATTAAGGTCATGTGACTGCCGGCAGCCAATGCGACCTTCTCTGATTTTGAGGGGTAGGGATTATCCCTGTGCTGGTACAACCACTGCTTGAGGGGTCGGGCCATGTCTTGCAGCGTCTGTCGTTTGTGGCGAATTTTCTCGGGGATGAGCCGCCTGGAAGATAAAATAGAAACATTAACATGTTGTTGACATTACCAGACACCCATACATTTCAAAATAAAGGGGAGGTAATTTACCTTAGGTGACATCGACACATATGCAGAAAGTGTTGCTGAATATACAATACAACAGGCGTGAGTGTCACTAATGACAAAAACAATATTTGTTTCCCAAGGACTTCTAATGAATTTTTTTTCTACGCCTCTCGTGTTTCTATTGTCCTCCAAAAGATGCCCAAACATACAGTTTGGGCTTCCCCATCATCAACGGCGACAACAGGTTGGAGAATTACGGGATGAGAGAGATCGATCAGTCAAGGATGAGGAGGAAGTGATCTTTAGAGATGTTATATCATCATCCCGACATTTCAGTGGTACGAACATGTATTGGTGGGTACTGTGTGGATCTAACAACCCACAGTCTGTATACGTCCAACCTTTACGATGGTTATAAGCTGATAAGCAAACAATTGGCTGACATGGTAATTGAGCGGTGCCAGCAATAATGAAACAATCACAGCAGCTGACGGGATCGTGTTGAATCAAGCGGAGATCAATACTTGGCAAAGACCACCGCAGGGGCTTCCTTTTCAAAAACACATGCTGATCGTGATGATGCAGCGAGTAAAAGCGAAGCGACTTACTCGGACAACGGACCACCACCAGGCGCCTCACTCGGACCACTGAGGACTAAACAAACACCTAGCTAGGACCACTGAGGTCTAAACAGACACCTAGCTAGGACCACTGAGGACTACACAGACATCTCGCTAGGGCCACTGAGGACTACACAGACACCTCGCTAGGACCACTGAGGACTACACAGACACCTCGCTAGGACCACTGAGGACTACACAGACACCTCGCTAGGACCACTGAGGACTACACAGACACCTCGCTAGGACCACTGAGGACTACACAGTCACCTGGCTATGAAACAAAAGGACTACACAGACACCTCGCTATGAAACAAAAGGACTACACAGACACCTCGCTTGGGCCACTAAGGACTACACAGACACCTCGCTAGGGCCACTAAGGACTACACAGACACCTCGCTAGGACCACTAAGGACTACACAGACATCTCGCTATGAAACAAAAGGACCACACAGACACCTCGCTATGAAACAAAAGGACCACACAGACACCTCGCTAGAACCACTGAGGACTACACAGACACCTCGCTATGAAACAAAAGGACCACACAGACACCTCGCTATGAAACAAAAGGACTACACAGACACCTCACTATGAAACAAAAGGACTACACAGACACCTCGCTAGGGCCACTAAGGACTACACAGACACCTCGCTAGGACCACTAAGGACTACACAGACATCTCGCTATGAAACAAAAGGACCACACAGACACCTCGCTATGAAACAAAAGGACCACACAGACACCTCGCTAGAACCACTGAGGACTACACAGACACCTCGCTATGAAACAAAAGGACCACACAGACACCTCGCTATGAAACAAAAGGACCACACAGACACCTCGCTAGAACCACTGAGGACTACACAGACACCTCGCTATGAAACAAAAGGACCACACAGACAAGTACACCTCGTTTGGGCCACTAAGGACTACACATACATCTCGGTACCCGTCAGGAATATATTGTCATGGTGTGCTGAAAGGAACCTACAAAACAGTGATTACATACTGTATGGGATTTTGGTTTTGACTGACTACACAGACACCCCACTAAGACTACAGTCAAGGTGACCCGTACTGATCTAGCTCAGAATACGTCTTCAGCAAACAACGGTTGTCGTAAGAGGCGACTATGCTCGTCGTGAGAGGCGACTAATGTCATCGGGTGGTCAGGATCGCTGACTTGGTTGATACAGGGCATCGTATCCCTGTAGATGCTCATGATGTCAATCACTGGGTTTTCTGGCCCGCGAGCGATTATTTTAAGATCGCCGTCAAATAGCAGGAATATTGCTGAGAGCGGCGTCCAACAACACACAACAATCCAGCTACGTCACCAGGACCACCTCAGTCACAATATGGTCCCAGCATGGTCTCGCCCACCGCACGACAAGTCACACAGGTACTAAAAGTCAGAATACATTTCTGTATGTTAAGGTTGGCGACAACCGGCTGAGTGACAGCATAAGTGTAGACCCTTGACAACCGCCGCTCAAGCCGCCACTCCAGCCACCACTCCACAGACGGCATATCCGGGGACACTCCAACAAGCGTTGTGCGGCCGCTCTCACACATCACAGTTAACAAGGACTCAGTTGATTGTATTGACAAGTCGTTTTCACTTTGATCTTATACAAAACATACTCTGACGAATCTCTCGAGTGCGGCCCATTGCTCGAGTCGTGTGTGATCAAGAAATGTGACAACTCAATCACGGAGTTGTGACGTCATTAAACGTGGAGTGGTTCGGAGTGAGGTGATCAAGGGAGGGGTCCGGGGTGGGGGTTCGAGGGGGTCATACTTAGGGCAAGATCAAAGCAGATTCTGGAATAAAGATCAAACAGGCCCTCCGATCCAGTGATGATGTGAAAAGACGATTTTATAAGTATTCGTGCCAGCATCTTTCATTTAAAACAACTTGACATGTTCTTGCTGATATCACCCTACACTTCAAGTTAGATGTGAGAATATTATCCATACCTTGGCTCTTGAATATAAGGAGAACTTTATACCTCTCAAGTCGAAAGCACACTATGATCTCAGTAAGTATGGGCAGAGCACCGTCAGCACACTCGGCAGAATATGTTAATAGACTTGCACAAGTATAATGTCTACATTATGTAAATAATAAGAACAGGTTGTCCCGATAAAAGACTGGAGTACCTGCACTGTCCACATAGCTAGAATAGCCCTTTAGGAGGATAGAATTACTACACATCCATGGACCTATCTTTCAGTACAGACTTGGAGCAAGGCTAACATGTTACCTGCTGCCAAGTCTCATCCTCCCTACCCCTCCTCCTCCCCATGCAAGGGCGGGTCCGGCATGTTTAAAACGGAGGGCTCCAAAATAGCAACAAAAACCTCTCTCTATAATGTTATAGTCCTGCACCATGACTTTTTATATTTATAATTTATATTTTTAGGTATTTTTTTTACTAGCCGAGGCAAGTCTAGATCAAAGTAACCAAGTGACTAAGTTTAGTTTACTTGATTCCACTTGAAGACATGTTTTCATTGACTAAGTGTTAGTCTAATAATTTTAGTGCGTACAACATACTACATTCAAAAGGGGTAATGGGATGCTTGAGGTGGTCCGGGCCCCTGGACCCTCCATCTACCCACGCACCCCGGAACCGCCGATGTCGTATGTCGTGTGTAACACAGTGTTGCATGTAGCACCGTCCACGCTGCCGGAGATCCCAGAAACCGTCATCACGATTACTACTGAGAACGCTAACAGTGCGACATTCATGAATTCGTGAATCCGGATATTTGCTAAACCGGACGATATCAGTGGGGACGCCACGATCCGGATTAACGGGTTTCGGTGAATGTCCTTTTACGGTAGATCGCTAAAAACAACGGATCCTAATCTCCGTGCACGGCCTACCACGTGGGTGCTGAATCTACACAGATGTTTAAGTACATTGTGCACACTCTGATACCCCCGCCGATCCTCCCCCCATCTACACGTCACGCTCATATTTATTCAGACAGCACCGTGCACCGAGTTATCTCATCACCGAGTCAGCTGACACTTCCTCCGTGATTCACTGTAGCATCAGACTACGTGAACTGGGCGGCGGCAGCACCGGCACTTTTCTTCCGGGGAGAGGGCTCCAACCTTTGACTTCTGACCTCTATTTTTCCATGTGAATTGCACACGTAACATCTGATCACTAAATTAGCTGCAGAAACTGATACAGCACATCCATGCGTGTGCCTGTAACTTAGTTTCTGACTGGACGCATGCCACAGCATACGGGGAACACGCTAACGCCCACTTGTAGTTATCATGTCATACATAAAACAACAGCTAGCTCAAATTGAAAACGCATGACGCAGAATCATAATGGTGTACGTCTCACACACTTGTATTGACGGGTAATGTGTGTATTTTATAAGTATGTCTTATTTGTGACATGAACGGCCCCCAAAAAGAATAAGTTTGTTTGTTGTTTAACGCCGCATCAGCAATATTCCAGCTATATGACGGCGATCTGTATGTAATCGAGCCTGGACAAGACAACCCAGTGATTGACATCATGAGCATCGATCCACGCAATTGGGTTACGATGATATACATCAACCAAGTCAGCGAGCCTGACCACCCGATCTCACGACAAGGATAATCGCCTTTTACGGCAAGCATGGTTTGGTGAAGACCTGTAGATTTGCTGCCCGTCATGTGTGTGAATAATAACACTTCTCTATCCCCAGTAGTAGTTCTCACTACACTGGACACATCAAGTAATATTAAAGGGTTTCAAATCGGGTCATATTCTGGGAGACTGACACGGACAAAATTTCTTCAAGATATTTTTCAAAGTTGGTTATAATATTAAACAATGTCCTATCAAAAGATGTACACAATCATGAACAATGTCCTTTTACAACTCCACCAACCCTTTTAGAAAATAGAATCTGCCCGCACTGTTTCAAATTTGTTCATCAAAAGTTTGTCGAAGATGAATTTCACTTTTTAATGTTATGTCCTTTATATGATGATCATAGAAGTATTTTACTTAGAGAAAGTATTGTTCTAAATCCGTTATTTGAAAATATAAGCGTTGATGACGCTTTCATTTATATTTTAAAATGTAAAGAAATTCAGCCTTTGGTAGCCAGTATACTTTTAAAGATGTTTAAACGTATGCAACCATTTAGCTAGGCATTTAGCTAGACATGTAAATTTTATTGTCAATGTATTTTATAGTATATAATATATATAATGTTTTACGTGTCTCATAAGCCTAATGGCTGGGTGTTACTTTTTAATATGCCAAAGAACATAATTATATATATATTTTACTCTCTCTCTCTCTCTCTCCATTAGTCTCTAGCATAGCTGGAAGGTGAGAGGACATGTTCAATGTCAACCATCCAACCCCAGGGAATAAATGACGTTTAAGTTGGAGCGTCACCTTCACTCGCGGCAAGGACGATTAGGTATTAAAACATCATCTATCATTTCTGAAACCACTAACTTCCAAATCCCGCCAGCTAAGCCTCCAGCATAAAACAGGCGAGGACATAGGTAGAAAAGGATATGCTACGTAACATCAACAGTAAACTACAACATATTGGATTTGTGGTAATTCGTTGACTTTATTTTGGCAAAATATTTGTTTGTTTGTTTGTTTATTGTTTTACGAAGCACTCAGCAATATTCAAGCTATATAACGGAGGTCTGTAAATAATCGAATCTGGACCAGACAATCAAGTGATTGACACCATGAGCATCGATCCAGGCAATTTGGATACGAAGGGGCGGTCGGGTAGCCTAGTGGTTAAAGCGTTCGCTCGTCACGTCGAAGACCCGGGTTCGATTCCCGACATGGGTACAATGTGTGAAGCCCATTTCTGGTGTCCCCCGCCGTGATATTGCTGGAATATTGCTGAAAGCGGCGTAAAACCATATTCACTCACTCACGATGACATGCATCAACCAAGTCACCGAGCCTGACCACCCGATCCCGTTAGTCGCCTCTTACGACAAGCATAGTCGCCTTTCATGGGATGCTGAAGACCTGTTCTACCCCTGATCTTCACAACCGACGCTGACGCCAAGTTCCAGTTCATTTTGAGACGGAGGCTCGTCTGCACTGGCACTGAGTACCATAACCCAGGACCTCTAGTACTAAGAATCGGAACATGCACAAACCATCACTTATTAAACACTGATATGCGTGCACACTGTGACAAAATACCTCCACGAAATGAAACAAGGATCCCGTTGTAAATTACTTTGGTAAAGCAAATGTCATATATACTGAAATCTCGTTAGTATGGATCGTTAATGTTGGGAGCGTCTGGATATATACAATATTACCCCGCATTTAGCGCTCGTTATTCCCGAGGGGCCAGGATGCAGCTTCGTTCCCCACACGGAGACAATGTGTTAAGCCCAAAGCGATCTTAGTGCACGTCACTTATCACTGGGAACCGACGTGTCCGGACTGGGTCTTACTTCAAATGTATTGGTTGGTTGGTTGTTGTTTAAGGCCGCACTCAGCAATATTCCAGCTATATGACGGCGGTCTGTAAATAATCGAGTCTGGACCAGACAATCCAGTGATTGACATCATGAGCATCGATCCACGCAATTGGTTTCGATGACATGCATCAACCAAGTCAGCGAGCCTGAACACTCGATCCAGTCAAATGTATTGCTGGAAAGCGAAGTGTCTGGATAAACGGGGTTTCACTGTAAATGTATCGCTGGGAACCGAAGTGTCTGGATTAACGGGGTTTCACTTCATGTGTATGTTATCCGACTTATGCTGTCCACAACCGATAAAAGAACACCAGGCTGTGGCGAGAGTATGTTTGCTCTCACTCGATCCTCACTAGGTGGCGATCCATTTGTTCTGTACATCACTGTCCACAGTGTCATCGAAACAGAGCAAGATTGAACGACCAATACCATCACCACTCGCCACGTCCAGACTTAGTGATGGCTCACAAGATCCACTTCTCATTACCGGATTGCCCCATGCTGCCTTACAGTGCCACGACTCTGTGGTGGGCAGCCTGTCCCTCATCTCCAGGTAGTGCCATGGATATACAACCAATGAGTTTGATCGGCCTCTATTTCATATTGCATACAAATACATTACAAGATGGAGCTACTTAAGAATTGACTTCAATGTGTTTTGTGTTTATGGATGTATAAACGTTAAAGTTGGTGTGCATACGAGTTGAATTTACGCAAAATGTACACACCGGTGTTTACGGCCATATCTCAATGAACGCAAAGGTTAGGGCTGCCAATTTACAGAGCTCAGTGCCCTATACCCAAAATGGCACTTTGTTGCGCCGTGTCCAACCGCTGTATTATCAAATATATGTGAGCCTCACGAGGTATAGGGTCTCTTTATACCCGTAAATAAACTGTAAAAACAACAAATCTGAGGCACCACACTACCGCTTACCACAAATACACCAGGTACACTGGTCATGTTGGCATTACACACACTACGCTACGAAAGTGACAATACAGACAGGGCTTTAACTCAACACGAGTCCTAATGGACGGTTAGATAAGCGGCCCAGAGGTCAAGTTGTGTTGCCACAGCTCATTTGCGGTTTGCAGGTAGGTGAGCACGCACTTCACTACAGGACTAATAATTTATATTTTCCTGGCGCTGGTGTATTTTTTTCTCATAGTGTTTTATTTGTTAAGATACCGGTATTTGAAGCGTCGCTATAACAGTAACTGAGTGCCGCTTTGAACGCTATGTCAATTTTGAAGTAATGCAGATCTCATACGCTGGAAACTTCAGTGAAAACCACGAGCACGGGAATGGTCCTGACGAACTTAAAAACATAATCAGGACGAATCCGGGATTCGAACCCACGATTATAGATTTTCTGGCATGCCCGAATCATACCATTGATAGTCAAGTTTCGGAATCATCTCACCTAGGTTGTTATTCTGGAAGTAGGGGACAATATGTTTAGGGACCCGAAATACATTAGTTTTCAGTATATGGTACAAGTCCAGTGTATAACCAAAGGAAACATTATTTGTTTCCACTATTTTCGTGATTTTCTTTTAAAACTGGGAAGCTGATAATACCACAATTGGGCGTATAACGCCGCCTACAGCAGGTACAACGCCTATGTAGTAGCAGCGTCTGGTATCGCTGTACCAGCATCGGTGTGGCCTGTGCGATGCCGTAATGGAAGCTGTTGATGTCTCAATGAGCTCTGCAGTGCTGTAATGAGCGACGTTGACGACGTAGCTTCAGCTATGAGACTAGCATGCTTGGTGCTCTTGTACTCCTCTGGAGTACGAAAACGTGTGGCTTTCAAGACTGTCAGAGATGATTTCTGCAGGAAGATTAACGAGAAATCAATGCGTGTACATAGGCTGCGACTAGACTGGAGGCCCCCTAACGAGTCCCCTCTTGAAAGCCTCCCCCCTACGTTCAGTATGTTTTACTTGGCTAGGACAGCTTGCGTAAGAACGAGGAGATGAAGTACATCTGGGAGAAGGTTGTGAGACATAGCCGCAGTACCACCACAGCAGACAGGTCGATAACCGATATATTGCCTGGCAATACTGCAGACAGATCGATAATCCATATATTGCCTTGCAATACTGCAGACAGATCGATAATCCATATATTGCCTTGCAATACTGCAGACAGATCGATAATCCATATATTGCCTTGTAATACTGCAGACAGATCGATAATCCATACATTGCCTGGCAATACTGCAGACAGATCGATAATCCAGATATTGCCTGGCAATATTACAAAGACTGCAAGATTTGTGTTTTTTGTTGCTTAACGTCGTGGTCAGCAGTAGTCCCGCTATCTCCCAACAGCATGGTTAAGACCCGGTTCCCAACAGGGGCGACTGAATGACAACGTGGCCGATATTGCTTGACAAAACTGTCGTGTGCTGGACACGATCGCAGATATTGTTAAGCTATACCACAGTTATTGTCGGACAATATGGCACATATTGTTGACAAATAGCAAAACGGTTGCAAGAAGATCTTGCAAAGTATTTGCTGGGAAAGTTGCAGACATTGCTTGACAATATCAAAAAATATGTTAACAATACTGCAAACAATGCCAGACAATGTTGCAAAGATTGCAAGACAATGTTGCATAGATTGCCAGACAATGTTGCATAGATTGCCAGACAATGTTGCATAGATTGCTCTCCATTAACGAGGTTGCAAGCATTTGTCGCACAGAAATTGCTAAGCAATATGACAGCGACTACAAGACAAAATCGCTGGCTTTACATGAATAGAAAGTTTATTTAATTAAAATCACTCTAGCGTTATTGTAGTACAGCTGTAGCTATGCAGACCCGACAACGTACCATGTCCATCTGTCGTGAGCCAGCGAGACACATAGTCCCCTGCTTTGAGTCTGCGAGGTAATGTCGTGGTCGTATGTGATCCTACAGACATTATTAAAACTTACATAATAGACGAGACGACCACACTGCCCCGGCGTGAAGTTGCGTGATGTCGCGAGATGTCGGGTAACAACATCGTTACAGCGCATTGCCGTCAACCCAGCGGGCTACTGGTAGACACGTTGTGCTTAAGAACGCTATCTTACATACTGATCTAAAGGTACAGTTGTTTAAAGAGAATACGATACACAAACATCAAACAGACAAAAAAAAGAGCATTCAAAGAAACCGTTTATTTAAGACTCTTCACCTTAAGATGGAATTACATGTGATCACATGATGGCAATAACAGGCCTCTAAAGGGGCTACAAAAAAAACGGAGAATATCGCTCGGTTAAAACATCCCTTATAAGTCCATGAACCTGTCTCATTTACACTCTTGCGTACATAAAACGATGTCGGAAGTAAATAAGCCGGGATTTCAAACAAAAAAACTCAATACACTAATCGTGTCATTACGACAGTCATAAACATAAATTTACAGTCATCTCGGGTAGAAAATCTATTAACAAACTTGATCGCCTTTAAGCAAGACCGAGCACATAGTTAACTTAGTCCACACAGGCGATGTGGCCGTCCAGTTCCCCAGCTCGCCCAGGTTGTCGTGCCTTAAAGTTGAATACTTAAGCCGCGAGATCTTAGTTATACCCATTATCTGCATTCAAACTCTAAATTTACCAGGTTGCCCAAACTGGCGTTTTATTGCCTGATTAAAGGCTTAGGGAGTATTAAGGTTGTCTAGTATTGTACTGCCTGTGCTTCTTCGTTGACTCAGGGATTGTCGGCCAGGCACTGGAACAGGATGATACAATATAGCCACTACAGACGGCTTGTTTGCGTAAATCTCAGGTCTCGCTGTTGTCATGGTAACTACGTTGTCGTACGTGACTTGGGAGTTGCTGATTCAATATCTGTAGAAGGCTCCGGTGTGAGGAGAATGAGTCCAGAAATCTGTTTGACATTTACTTCATGTGCTTGTTGTCAGACATGGATTATAAATAGACATTAAAAACAGTTATTCCATGCCATTTCGTTAAAAGCCCAACGTTTATTGCGATACCCGTGGACGGTTAACTGAAAAGGAATATAGATCTACCGCTTCTTGTCGTGTATGCCGACCGTGTACGTTCAAACCATTACACGTTTCGGTTTTTTGTTGTAAACGGATGTAGATACAAGTCTTTAAGTTCAAGATGGTTGAATTACTGAAAAAAGCACATCCTGTAGACGGCCGAATACATACTGTGAGAGTGAGTGAGCTGGTTAATGTGAGGCAAAAGTCCGAAGTTCGCAGTTTGGTGAAACCCAGGTGAACTACTTGGCGAACAGCGGCATCTTAGACCGCTGGATCGGCATCATGAAGTTAAAACAACACGTAACGTCACCTAAATATGGATGGTATCACAACTTAATGACGGTCGTTGCCAGGACTTGTATTCCATTATTCAATAACGGTATCATGAAGTAAAACGACGGGTACCGTCAGCTAAACGTGGATATAATGAGTAACAGATTCAAATCATGACGTCATCAAACCAATATCATTGCTTTAACACGTCACGGTATCGCCCTGCATGATTCGAAGACAGCCGAGTTTACATAGAACATGGAAGTACCAGGCTAATCAGGACTGATACCACGCTAGACGTTCAAGAATGTGTAATGACGAAGGAATGAGATTTAAAAGATCTTTATCTACAGATTCACTGATTAAAATTCCGCGGGTGGAGTAGTGACACCACAAACACCTCGCCCTCTGAGCTTCAGCACAATCAGAGTTGCCGTGTGACTTGAACAGTGTACGCAGTACATGGCCCCCGCCCAAAGGAAAGCTGCGATTAACCTGTCAATTTGGGCTCTATTTGAATCCGCGTTTACCGTTAAAAGCCCTGGAGAGAAAACGTCCCCTTGGCCAACGCCATGGATAACTGCAGCTCCATCTATCTCACTTGGCGCTGTTCAGCTGACGCATGGCCCAGCAAATACAATTAGGTCGGGGTAGGGGTGGTGGGGGATGTTTGAAAATGAAACTGTAGTTAATCACAAAACTCAAGCCCTTGTTCTACAGACCAGGATTTGAAAGTCATCGGGGGATTAGGTTGGGTTGTATTTATGCGTATTTAATCGTAGTGTTGTTCCAAAATAGCAAAGCCGTGTTACGCCAACCGAAGTGTGATCGTGTGATAAAACCCACTGATGACGGTGGTCTTAAAGTATTTACATGTATGTTCAAACATTCTACTCTTCTTTATTACCTTTCGATGCACATTTTCATGACATGAGGTTTTTTTCTTCGATATTAATAACGACTGAAACTACTACACACAAGCTGGGAAAGTGGACTTAAAACAACATTCCTTAATTCCCTCATTTGTCTTCGGGCTCCAGATGATATGATGTCAGTTTCCACTTACAAGAATTGAGTATACAAAGGTGAAACTAACTTGTTTGGTTTGCAGGGTGGCAATGCATTACCCGCGTACCAGCGTCATACGCAACACATGGTCGGGAGCTGAAGAAGTGAAAATTATACAAATCGAGTTCAGCTGTCTAAATTACCTTTCAAAAGCTACTGAAAGTTTATGTCAATATTTCATATCTTGTTATACCGGTTTGAGGGATTGTCAGATCGACGGCAACATTACCACAGCTGAGACACATGTCACCTTGAAATGTTGCATAATGACTTCAGAGCGAGGCTTGAAGTGACCGGCTTAATGGTTCATTATGCCGAACACGGCGCCACTCTTTGCTAGAGTGATAAACACGTGATCGAAACACACAACAAGCGGTCTTCGTGTATTTCGGGTTCAAAGATCACTGCATTGACAGAATTATTAACATTCTTCTTGATAAGCCGGCGTCTTGCTCATACACCTCATTCCGGTATTGCGGGTGGCAAAGAGGTATCCGCTGCGTCTCTATTGCCATACCCGGGTATCTATGTGTTGGGTGTGGCGGCAGATATTAGAGCACCGCTAAGTGTTAATCTCATTAAAATCAGATCTTAGTTCTCGCAACCGCTAAACAAACATCTGGGGACATCTCATTACGGGTCGCGTCAGAAGGGCCTTTCATCCGACCAATCAGAGCTCCGTCTGCCAGATCAAGTGAGTGAGTTGGTTTTAACGCCGCTTTTAACAGTATTCCAGTTATATCACGGCGTGTCAGCTTAATGTGGGAGATTAGCCCGAAGGGATGCAGGTCTCAGACGTTGACCACTTCGGTGAAACCCACGAGCACGGGTATGGTGCTGACAAACCTAGAAACATAATTGGGGCGAACCGGGATTCGAAGCCACATTCATAGGTTTCTGGCGTGCCCAAGGGATGCAACTCTGCACAGCGAATCGCGGCGCCTTAGACGACTGGGCCACCCGTGCCCCCCTACCAGATCAGGAAAGCGGCAGTCGGAACTTGTTGTCTGATCATGCAGGTTCAAAAACGTTAACACGGGGTATTCTAAATGACAGTTACGGCCTGTACGACTGATTCCGTCAAAATCATGGTCTATCTCTCGCTTCAGTGGGATAAACATTTGAACGGAAGAGACATTGAATAATATGTGGAATGTACTGCCATAAATCTTTATCATATGTTAGACATTCCGCAATGTTCTCTTGTTCAGTTTACACTTTTTTTAATCGAGAACTTGATCAACTTTTTTCAAGCGTAGTCTGAAATGGAATTTCCCCAGTTTGAAACTAGTGCCGTAAAGCTCGAGAAAGCTGCTTTCTGACTGGCTAATGTCGACTACTTATTAGCCATTTCATTGGTCAGTAAAATTCACGAAAGGTCGTTCTGACGTGACCGGTAATGGGATATCCTCAGCTCATAGTTTAGCGATAGCGAGTACTAAGATCTGACTTTAATGAGATTGCATAAGTGTTGTTTGCGACTTTTTAGCAGGGACCTGTTTTCGATCACCGTTCAAGACATACAGACACGATTCAACTGATGTAAAAAACGCGCTACAATTATATATTTCCAGTATTATCTGGAACGGGTTATCTTTGTCCAAATAATCACTCTGACGGATAGAGAAAACCATAATGCAAGTCATCTACATCACGTTGATTGACAATAGCGCTGTTTCACCAGACGCATTTCTTGTCCTACCTGTATCATAGTCCGAAAAAAGGGACAAAACCCTTTCCATAATCAGCAATGCACGATCAGTTCTTTATTGCACAGGCTTACTTGTAAATGAAAATGTCCGTGATAACACATTAATAGCATGTGCAGCTTCAGAATTTCTCCCAAGGTCGAGTACACTGCTAGGCTATCATTCCGAGTTCCAGTGCACTGTCGAGGAGACAAGCTTCTCAGAGCAACACGATCCGCTGTGACTTCAATCACACACTCCAGCAAGGACTTTGTTGACTCGGATCAAGAAGCTCGGACGCCTCAAGCCCTTGTTACCACTGGCTCGTGCAGGACGTCGGTCAAGGTCACGTGATAACTAATCCTTGCTACCATACTGAAGTTATCCAACTTGGAAGACAGACCGATAGCAATCGATGTCCAGCAGCTTGACCCCTTTAGGAACACGAGCCCGAACTGTTAGTTCTGGAAGTGATAGACCATTTATCAACTGTTCCCTTTTGACTGCGAGCTCACAAGCGAGGCCAGAGAACGAGCTTTTTCACAGGTTGACAAACTGATGCATCGGGATTTGAATTGAACATTTTACGATCCAGTTCAAGTCAAGTTAAGCACGAGTCAGTCCGAGCATATACATTTCCATTGGAACAAAGAGATTTATTTTTTTGCACTTCATATGATCATAATCGCAAAGAAGCCACAGTTTTTCTGATGGCGGTAGATGCTTGTGAAGTCTTGCCTGGTCATGGGAGGGGCTTTCAGTTCCAAGTGTCAATGTCATTACATTTTTTTCACAATGGCGCATAACCTCCGAGCTTATCGTCGAGTTTGCTTTGAGAACAGGCTACACGAGAGTAATTGATTAGAATGATCGAATATGTAGAATAAGTAAAGCTAGACAAGATCATTTCAATAGCGGGCGACGTTCACATTTCTTTCATTTTATAGTTTCATTGCAAAGATACAGACTGTCAATAACGCATTTGTAAGATAATCACGTTGTAAACTCAACATTAGTTGAAGATGAAAGGTGACATATGTAGATCATGTCATAGCTGTAGTGGGATTGTTTAAGCATCAGTTTACAAATGTTAAAGACAATCTTTAGGATTGGCACATTTCATTGAATCGAAAACTGAATTTACATATACGAGCCCGGGTTCAGAAACTACACACTACAGTATTCAAACTAGACGTCTTGTGTTGCTCAGACTCACACCTAGTCTCTGAAATGAACATATTGTAAAAGAACAACAACAATTTAAAATATAATAAAAAAGGAGCCCCTAGACTTTCTTCATTTTAGGATACTGCAGCTGCAGTTATCTAACTTGCCAAACATTATAGACTCGCACGGGCTGGAATGGATATATTTGTTTCAGGGTCTGTATGACAGAATATGTGTTGCCCTACAACATACGATATGGACTAGGCCTGCCTGCAGTTGGAAGGATGGAGAGACATGGAATATATGTCACAAACGGCTGGTCGGGACGTAGACTTGCACAAGTCTCCGAAGCAATAATTATAAGTATAAATCATAATATCTTGATAACATTTATCATAAGAACAAGTTGTCCCTATCAGAGACTGACGCCTGGACATGCCTATTAAAAGGATAGAATTACTATACACCGATGGATTCACCATTCCGTACAGCCTTGGAGCAAGGCTGTTCTTAGACTAACATTTAGTATATGAAATGTTATATTACACAATATCCTTCTTGACTCTAAAAGAATTTTAAAAAGTTTCCCTATGCTGATTTCATAGAGCTAGCTAGGGCTGGGTAGACTTGCTTTTGTATACGCTTCTAGATTGTGTTTTTTTTAATAAAAAAAATATATTCCAAATTCATGGTGCAGGACCAGGCTGATCTGGGCGGCTTGATTCGTGTTTGAACGTGACCTTTGACCACGACTTATGATGTGTGGGTGGGTGTGGGTGTGTGTGAGAGAGAGAGAGGGGGGGGGGGTCTGGAACATCGATTTTCAGAGAGGTACACGTGTGACTCTTACATTCAATTCACACTTTAGTCAGAACACAGATGACATACTTGTAGACACCACTACACATGTACATGTATGAGAGCGTGTGCAAACCTCCATGTATATGGGACCATCAGGCGAGGATAACGTTTACCGTTCAAAGCGGCTTGGCTTGAAGGACTAGATTGGCTAGATAAAGATGTCATAACTGACTAGACAATTACATCACTATCTGACATGGACAATGTATGGGTAAAAGGGAACTCAAATATACTGTATATCCTAGTATTAGGGTAATTGGAAGATGTCAAAGTGGACTTCGTTCAGCATCTAATATGCGCTTTCCTGTTGATCGGATGTAAATGAATGTTGTTGAACGCCGCAATCCCGAATAACCCAGCTGTATCACGGTATCCTGTTAAAGTCGAGTCTGGACCACGCAAACAAGTGACTGAAATTATTATGATAAACGATCCACGCCATGGGAAACCGACCCTGACACCCAATCCACATTTCAGTCAGCTCTTACGACAGTCATCAAGTCATGCGGACCTATTCTGACCCGAAATTCCCATGGGGCATGTTCTGTAAGTATTTTCTAGGACTACAATACATGAACAAGAGGGCCCTATCGCTCAACAGACAACCTGTACGTTTGTCATTAAACTCAACGACTCGTCGCATTGTTACCTGAATGCCAATAATATATATTGTGTACAACCAGATGCGTGGGATATATTGGCAGATCTCCCAATACACAGTATGCCTTCTGTTCTGTTGGAGACCGTGGAACAACGACTTGACGCGCCAGAGCCTCACAGGTATGCCATATATGCAGTCTCCGGCGTATTTAAATAACTAGACCATGTATTTACCATTCGTGTTATTAAAAACGTATGCAAATTGATAACTCACTGAAGGTACATCATGTGAAGACACAAGGGCTCATTCAGTACTGAAATATATGTATGTATATATTCGTATGTACAGGGAATGCTGGGACAGGTGGGAAGGAGCTGAAATAAATACGTAAGATAAGACTCCTTGTTATAACTCGAAACGTGGAAATGAATATTCAAACATGTACAACATGGACGATGAGTCAACTTTAAGAACTTCTACTCTAATGTAATGTGACAATGAGTAATTGTGTTTTGCATCCCCAGATAGAAAAATAAAACAAATTTGTTAGTTTTAGTTTTTGGGAAGCTAGATTGAGATGCAATGTTTAAAATACAATGTTTGAGATCCAAGATGAAGATACCATGAATGCAATCTGTCATTGAGATATCATGTTTAGGATCCGAGACTGAGATGCTAAGTTTGAGATCCGATATTGATATACTATGTTTGTGATCCGATATTGATATACTATGTTTGTGATCCGATATTGATATACTATGTTTGTGATCCGATATTGATATACTATGTTTGTGATCCGATATTGATATACTATGTTTGTGATCCGATATTGATATACTATGTTTGTGATCCGATATTGATATACTATGTTTGTGATCCGATATTGGTATACTATGTTTGTGATCCGATATTGATATACTATGTTTGTGATCCGATATTGATATACTATGTTGTGATCCGATATTGATATACTATGTTTGTGATCCGATATTGATATACTATGTTTGTGATCCGATATTGATATACTACGTTTGTGATCCGATATTGAGGTACCATGTTTGACAGGACCGAGTTGGAGTCAATGAGAGTGGATTGCCTAAGATATTGTCTGGAAGAAGGAACGAGCTAGACTTGCACATGTCTCTAATGCAATAATTATTAGTTTAAATATAATTTCTAGATGATATTAATAATAAGACGTTGTCTCTATAAGAGACTGTCGTACTTGTACTATCCGATTATCTAGACTTGTCTATTATGAGGATAGAGGATACACGCATGGACGTATTTAGTACAGCCTTGGAGCAAGGCTAGCAAAGAACTGATAGCGCCAGCAGTACCACAGCAGGTATTTGCAGGACTGCATGTCTCACAGAGTCAACAAGTTCCGTCGACGGAGGAAATACGACATATAGTATGCCAGTTAAGTTGTTCATTTCCTGCGATGGTGTCTCCTTTCCATCTTGGCGTCTTGTTTCCACTTGCGTCACGCTCAAGCCCTCGTCACGTCTGTTTCCCGTTTACGTACACAAGGGCGGATAACTCTCAACGTGTCAGTGGCATAGCTACTGGGACCTGTGCTCCTTGAGTGCCATTCATATCAAGAGAAACCTCGATCTCCTCATTGATTTTGTTTAAATCAAGTTTCAGAAAATGACAAATGGGAATGATAGTGGTGGATATTTTAATCAAATTCCAACCGTCCCTGGTTGACACAGCAGAAAGTACACACTCACAATCACTCCAGTCTGCTTGAAACTTTGATTTTACATGCTCTGCTTGAAATGTCAGTGCAATCAAAAAAGGTTTGCTTCACATGTGATGTTTATTTGCGTCCTAAACAAAGCAAGTATCGAATGCGCCGATGTTCAACTAACACAAGGTCAATGTAAACCAGGAGTATTGCACAAGCATTCATAACCATGTTACGTTTCATCTCGCGTGCTGTTTGTTGATTAACTACGTCGTCCAAAGTGACATTTATTGTTCAGTTATTGTCCAAATGCACCTGTGGCCTCTCTCTGAGTGGACAATGTCCGGTTAATGCTATTAGCACTGCCCCCGGTCGTCCGGTCTGTTCCTGCTGACGCGGGCGCCAGCTTCCTCTGACATCAACTTGACCGTTGGTCAGACCTCATGTCGATTGTCTATGTGCGCTTGGTAGTGAAGATTTGATTATCAGCATTGATAATCTACATTGATCACATTAACAAACTGCCAAACGGAATATATATTCCTTTGAGCATTTTAGAAGAATGTCATTTCCACGTTTCCACTGAGTTCAATAGTTAGCCGTGTATATGTACTCTAATATCTCAGTTTTAATACAAATGAAAGAATAAATGATAAATGTATATTTCAGGTTGTATCATACACATAAACATCAGGAACAAATGTCAGTTGCTTTTTCAGGTTAAAATATTTTGTTTTAAAGCCAAATATGCCGTCAATATCGCACCAACTTGTAAAATAACATTGCCAAACTGTTTCCCGTGACACATTATAGGTTTATAAACCTATATCTCAGTAACTTTCAATATCCCATCGACAATAGCACTTAGTTTCAAAATTTGAATTCTATATCTCGATGCGTCTACATTGAAGGTAATTAAGTTATTACGTGAACTCTTGAATTATCAAACCATCATGTCAGACACGACTGACTGCGATGGAAATGTTCAGTCTCCATCACGTCTTTACTTGAGAGCATTTGAAGAACAACTTACATAGCTGCTTCTACGATGGTATTTGTCTGATTTCGTTTCAGGGTCTAAGAGCAGAGAAATAACCTGAGTGTAGGAGGCTGTGCGAGGGGTACATGGTAGATACTGCATGTATTCACCATGCAGGTACATGATATATATAATCATTCATTACATGTCCCGTGACGGGTGCAGCGTTGTGGAGGGTAAAGAGGGTGGCAGTGGTGTGGGCGGAGGTAAGTGTGTGTGTGTGTGTGTGTGTGTGTGTGTGTGTGTGTGTGTGTGTGTGTGCGTGTGTGTGTGTGCAAGGGAAGTGACGTGTTCTTGATATTGTTGGTAGGTATACAATACAGATATGACAGAATACCAGGGAGTAGCTGAATGCCATAGATCCATATTTGTTTAGTCAGTAGTTTTTAACACTCTGCCCCGACCCCCGGGTTGAGAGAATCTGTGGGATACAAGGTGCTTGTTGCTACTGATTGATGTCTCGACCCAGCCGTACCCACGGACGAACTCAGCTATTGACAAGCCTTCAGGTGGCAGACACGTCGGTGATGTACCCACGGACCAACTCAGCTATTGACAAGCCTTCAGGTGGCAGACACGTCGGTGATGTACCCACGGATCAACTCAGCTATTGACAAGCCTTCTGGTGGCAGACACGTCGGTGATGTACCCACGGATCAACTCAGCTATTGACAAGCCTTTAGGTGGCTGACACGTCGGTGATGTACCCACGGACCAACTCAGCTATTGACAAGCCTTCAGGTGGCAGACACGTCGGTGATGTACCCACGGTGACCACCTGCCCTGCAGTCCCCGATAACAGATTGTGACCCTCATTTGTTTATTCAGATCTCGTGACCTTCTGTTTGACCGCTGATATTGACCTCGCTGCAAATACATACTTCACATATACAACAACTATCGCTTTCATAATTCCCGATCGCTTGAGTTAACAGATGTGGAACTAGGAGTAAATAGATGCTTTTTTACCGTTTAATGCAGCGAGGTAAAAATCTAGACGGCTGATCGTTGTACCTCACGGGGATAGATACGTGTGGGGTGTGGGGAATGGTGGGGATATCGGCTAAGATCTGGATGCTGGCGTTGGTGGTGGGGGGGGGGGGGGGGGGGGGGGGGGGGGGGGGTGGTTATAAGGATACGGGGGGGGGGGGGGGGGTATAAGGATACGGGATGAGAGAACGACGGTAGACTGTAGGTTTATATACATGGCTTAAAAGAGAAACTCTGCATCATGCGCACTGAATCATGCCGCCAGGCGATTCGAGACTGAACAGAGCTACTATACCCTCAAATGTAAACTGGAGCGGAACAGCTGCCGTCGGTGCTGGTTAATACGAAGGCATATGATGTTCACATTGAGAGAGAGAGGTATCGATCCGCGGTGCCGTCACGCCTCACTTGTCACACAGGGATGAGGATGGGGAGCCATGCTGGGGCGCATACCCCGCGACAACGACATGGCACAACAACATTGGAATAATCTTTCGTTACGGCGCAACAACATTTATAGTATTAGATAACATTGCCACATTGTACACAGCTGATAATATCTACAGCGAGGACTCATTAATGCGGTCGGTATGCTTTCCACTGAATTAACAACTATCCGGATTAACGAGGTTCCAATAATACACACGCACGCACGCGTACAGGTACAAATAAGCTCGTGTCAGCGAAGATGGAGGTCAACGTCTCTCTTCTTAAACGGTAGCAGTCATGCTAGGGGACAGGTCAGGATGGTCCACCTCGGTTCAGGGTGCGTGGACGCAGAACCCAATCACAATGTCACAGAACAATGTCACGCCATTGTACAGAATTAACGACCGGTCCCAAGTGACCCAGCAGCCTTAGTCAATATAGCATCGATCTCAACTGATGGTTACAAAAGCACTTAGCATACTTTTCTTCGATCCGTCTTCATGCCTATCATAATTGAGCGAGTGAGTATGGCTTAAGGCCGCTTTTAGTAATATTCCAGCAATATCATGGCGGGAGATACCAGAAATGGGCTTTACACTTGTATCCATGTGGGGAATCGAACCCGGGTTTTCGGCGTGACGAGCGAACGTTTTAACCACCAGGTTACCCCTTCGCCCCACCTGTCATCTTAAGTGAGTTAGGTTTGCTTTACAAACGTTTTCTATTTTAGTGAAAGTACGTATACGGTGCAGACGTAACAATGAATGTGGGGCGGTCGGGTAGCCTAGTGGTTAAAGCGTTCGCTCGTCAAGCAGAAGACCCGGGTTCGATTCCCACATGGGTACAATGTGTGAAGCCCATTTCTGGTGTCCCCCGCCGTGATATTGCTGGAATATTGCTAAAAGCGGCGTAAAACCATACTCACTCACTCACTAACAATGAATGCAACAAGGGTAAACCTAGGATTTGAACCCGCGATCCTAACAGCGAAGGGAAGCAACTCTGCACAGCAACACTTGCGGCGTCTCAGATCACTTGATCAGCATACTCAAGAACAAGTGAACAAGAGAAGGCAGCGATCCGCTATATTTACATATCTCCTATCCTAGCAACTGTGAAACTGTGGCGACACTGATACCCGATCTGCATTCTGGTACACAATGTTTTTGTATTTCATATTCCATTTTCAAATATAATACAGTATGACTTGTCTTAAAGTCGTTGTGGTAAACGTCTTTCAAGCCTTTCAGTGACATAACATCTGAGATGTCAACAAAAAGCTAGCGCCAGGTCATTTGTGACTATAACATCTTCCGCACATAAATAAACTACAAGTAATTAAGTTGTACACTTAAATTGGGTGATCATTGTTGCATATTAGGAAGAAACCCACGGCAATCAATCCTTTTATGACAAATTAACGGCCCATACTATGTTCAGGCCATCAAACGTCTCTATAAGCACTTACGTAAATATCTAGCCACCATAACTAGCTTTTGATTATCTCCCTTTATGACTTTACTTAATCTTGTTCCCAGTAGGAGGCAAAATCTACTGGATAAAAAGGTTTTAAGATCGGTATGCTCAGCCACCGACTGGGACATACCAGCGTCCTGATGTTTACCAAAGGAAACATATTTGTAGGGAGGAACTATGGCCCAGGTTCGCTCAAGCAAGACCTTATGTGTTGGCGCCTACTTTGCGCTGATATTGTTGATGTATAACATGGAACACAAGCGAGTCACGTGGAACACGGGTACGGGGAGCTCACAGTTTTTTAATGCGCACCAGTGGCTAGTATAGCATTTGTTTGCCTTTGTATGTCGGACACGTGGTTGTTTATAAACAAACTAAACGATTGAACCGTGTAGAAGCAAAGAGCGCGTGAGTGAGTGAGTGAGTGAGTGCGTGAGTGAGTGCGTGCGTGCGTGAGTGCGTGCGAGAGTGAGTGAGTGAGTGAGTGCGTGCGTGAGTGAGTGAGTGAGTGAGTGAGTGAGTGAGTGAGTGAGTGAGTGAGTGAGTAAACTGCCTTATTCAACATCCCTGCCACAGAGCAATGGAATACAGTACCAATGAGCTTTCAAATTATGAATCGAACACTGATCTTCCTCGAAACCACCACTAAGCTACCCCACCGCCCATGAAACCAATTATAGCTGGAATATTGCTGAGTGCGGCGTTAAACAAACAAAGGTTTACAGCCAACATAATTTGCCACCTTATACGGCGTCACACTGTTAATATAGAGTATGCTAAAAAAGCTTGATTTACCCTAGCCTCAGAAAAAATAGTTCTTCACATGTCAATGGCCTCTATCTATGTTACGAACCACCTAGGTATGAGTTACGCCCCCTTCCTCAAGTATCGCACCTCCTTGTTACCGCGTCCTTGACCCAACAACACGAGGTCACCTGATATGGCGATAAGGTGTCGATAACGGTGTCAGTGGCTAATGCCCATGGCAGCTGATTGGCAGTTACAGAGGAGAGTTTATCGGTAATAGGTTGGCAGTCCAGTGTAAGAGCGTGCTTTATCTCCGACAACTTGTCGGCGAGGCACTGCAACACGTGTAATTGGCGTTCAACAAGCAGTTACTCCATGTGCTGATTAGGACGATTCTGCCGAGTCAGCACTCTGTGGGCCTCACTAAAAGTTTAATGCCACAAGCGACTAAGCGTCATGTCACGAACCACCCTTGTGAGAAAAGCAATTGTATGTGGAATATACGGCAGTCCTGGCGCCACTTTCTGTTCTGTGCAACAGAGCCTCCCTCCGTAAATGTGCTTGTCTCTTAAGGTTGGCTCGTTCATCAGCGTCAGCATGCACCCTACAGTGGAGCAGACAGCTGATTCCAGCTAGTCTGTCTTACAGACCCTGATACAAATATATCAACTACAGCCCATGCAAGTCTATAATGTTTGGCAAGTCTAGATTACTGCAGTATCTGAAAATGAAGAGAATCACTGGGCTCCCTTTTTATTATATTTTTATTAAGATAACTGAACAACTGTTTTTTCTGTACGATATGTTCATTTCAGAGACTATATGTTAGTCTAGATTCCAGCTCCCACCCTCCAAACACACATCATTCAACAGTCCGCCTCCGTGGTCTAGTGGTAGAGCGTCCGCCCGGAGAGCGGAAGGTCCGGGGTTCGATCCCCGACCGTGTCATACCAAATGACTTGAAAAGATGGTACGTGTTGTTGCCCTCGGCATTAAGGGGCTAAAACAAGGACTGGTCGGCTCGGAGTCAGTATACTGTGTCTGAGTGGGGTTAAACTGCGACAAGGTATCTCTGTGAGCTAGCACTATATATCGGCATCAATCCGGACTAGAACAAGCAGCCACACACACATTGCGCTATGTCAGTGCAATAATCTCGGACGCGACGTTAAACGCTATTTCAGCTCATCCCATTCAACACACTATCACGTAAAAGGCGACTGCCAGGATTGGGTGGTCAAGCTCGCTGACTTGGTTGATGCATGTCATCATATCCCAATTCCGTGGATCGTAGCTCATGATGTCAATTATTTACAGACCGCCGTCATATGGCCGGATTATTGCTGTGAATATTGTGAATATTGCGGCGTTAAACAACAAATAAACAACACATTATCAGGGTGATTTGTGCAATTTCATAACCGAAGTTGTTTGGTTCAGAATAATCAACTGCCCAGTCCACTTGACTACTTTTAACAATTGTGGATTGTGTTAGATATCTGTACCAGATTTCCTTCCTGCACTGGCACTATCTCGGTTCGAGCTAAACATACGGTGTGGCGTCGAGGCGGGCCTAAATTGTGGCTTTTAGAAGGGAGTATCAAAGAGGGTCCTTGCGACGCCTTCCTAATAGATGGGAGATAGCTGCTTCTCTTCAGTTAGATTCATGTGCACGCATGACAAATGTTCCTTCACCGTGATGAACCCTCCAGTTATTTGGCTAATGGTATTAGGTGCAGAAAGGGTAAGAGAACTGGGACAAACACCTGGACCTCTTTGTCGCAAAAAGGCTGGTGATTGGTGACATATATAGGGAAAGGTAATTATTGGGTACGTATTGTCACCTTGGCCTATGAAGCATGGCCATAACCCTTCTAACAATGTCTATCGGGCAGGAATGTGCTCATGTGTCTTCTTGCCACGTGGCTAATTGCGGGAGATGATATCCTCCAATGTCTGTTTCAACAAAGACCAGACCAGATGTGTCATGGCGATGGCTATAACGGTACGGAATAGATCGCTAAATGATGACAATCACTGTAGATAAATCATCAGATGTTCGTTCAAAACCTGCTTTGGGTATTATTCTGCGATAGTGTTAATGACATTTAAACTCCGTTCGCACCTCCGCTCAGTGTAACAGGGCCACATATATCAGCTGGACAGACAAAGATGGTAGATACATGCGGAAGTCTTGAATGAGTATGTCATGTATATGATGACGTGTCAGCTTGATGTGAGTGAGTGAGTGAGTATGGTTTTACTCCGCTTTTAGCAATATTCAAGCAATATCACGACGGGAGACACCAGAAATGGGATTCACACATGTATCCATGTGGGGGAATCGAACACGGGTTTTTGGCGTGACGAGCGAACGCTTTAACCACTAGACCACCCCACCGCCCGAGGCAGGATGTGAGAAGAAAGCCCGATGTTTTCAGTTAAGTGATACCCACCAGCATGGGTTTGACGCTGACAAGCTATGGCGAACCACCAGAACATGGAGATTCCCCAAGGGATGCAACCAACGTATTGCGGGATCGCAGGTTCGCATTCATGAAGTAAAAATAACGCCTAGCCTAGTTGTGATACATGCATGCATGACTTGTACAACTTTAGTATGAACCTCGAACACGGGTATGATACTGACAAATTAATGATATTTTTTTATGCGAATATGGGATTCGAACGAAGAATTATAGGATCCTGGCATACCTCGGGGAGGTAACTCTGCGCTACGAATTGCGGCGACCTAGGGAACTGTTCCTCCCGTTTACCCTTTGACCAGAATGCATAAAGGGGGATAATGTTTAACATCTAAATTTGTACCCAATTGGGAAGCGAACCCGGACGCTGGCAATGACAAACGACACATTAGCCGCTTGTCTATCCACCGCCTCATTAAATCATAACACAACAGCTGAATTTCACTCTTACTATCAAACTCGAAGTAGTTGAACACTTGGTGCTTACGTTAAGTTAATGTTTAACAGGTCTAGCGTTATTTGTTCAACTAGCACACATGCGGAGAGATGCGAGAGCCCTTGAATGACTAAGATACTAGTCCCACTTTGAGTGTCACTTTGAGAGACGTATTTGACTGATAGATAATTGTGACAACGACGAAGTTTGAGTGTCACTTTGAGAGACGTATTTGACTGATAGATAATTGTGACAACGACGAAGTTTCTACGTGGACAGTAACATCTACACATTCGCAACACACGAAGCTCCTCCAAGCATTTACGTCATAACCCCTTTCCTTAAATGTATTTTGGATCCCGGTAATGGTGTACGGGACATTTCTGCACGCCGTACGCAAACATCAGTACCTCACAAACGAAACATTCTATTTGCATACATCATATCCATGTATGTACCCAGCTCCCGCCTAGAAGGAAAATAGAACCCACTCAAACCACTTGTCATGCGAGGAAGAAAAATACTTTGGCTAGCAGATACGCCAGCGGAAACGGTCTAATGATAGACCAAATCTCAACTGATAATCAGCCCCACCACGTGATACGCTTGTGTTCACTGATGCTACAGGAACGGAGAAAACAGGCGATAAACAAGCAACCCGTCAAAACACGCTTAAACGTTTAGCGTCCGCTGTTGAAGATGTACATTAGATATGACAAAGCACAAAGGTGCATCAACATCTATTAAACACATTCCCGGGGATTGTAGTGTTGGGCTCATGATATTATAATAGCAAAGACGAACATACCACAGCTATGAAGTGGGGATGTTTTCGTAAATATTACAATCGTGGTTTATAGGAATGGTTTAATACCTTCTCCCTCGTAACATCTACCCTGTTGCTATGGTTTAATACCCTCCCTCGTGACATCCACCTTGACATCTTCCCAAGGCAAGAGAGTTAACTGACTATAAAAGAACTAAGCTGGTATTATGGAGTTAGATTTAGACTTAGACTGTCTTACAGACCCTGATACAAATATATATCAAAAATAGCCCATGCAAGTCTATAATGTTTGGCAAGTCTAGATCACTGCAGTATCATTCTGAAACTGATGAAGAGAGTCACTGGGCTCCTTTTTATTATATTTTTATTAAGATAACTGAACAACTGTTTTTTTTATGTACGATATGTTCATTTCAGAGACTAAATGTTAGTCTAATTTAGACTGGACTAACGAGTCTATGCATAGTCCAATCAAAATCGCGCAACGAAATCGAAATCCGGTTCGTAAACTGTCGTGCAGGTTTGGGTCGATTGCAGGATTTGCACAGCATGTGCACCACTAACTCGTTGTCAACAGATATTTTAATCAAGTTTTTAATCAAGGTGTTCACGTGATTTGATGCAGTTCGCGATGTAAGACCCGTTTTCTCACAATATAGATCTTGATTGTCTATCAGATCGTCTTGATTGGGCGCCGCCATATTGTTTGAAGCAAATGCAAGTGATACGAGAGGTGGAATCTGATTGGTCCATAGGAGAGGCATAGAAGGGATTTAACTCGTAACAGCCACTGGTGGCGCAACGATCGAGCTTAGGAATTCCCGCCTAGTTCGGCAAGGGTGGAAACTGGACTGACGCCTTGGTTTAATACTTTCCTTCTTTAATATCCACAGTGTCGCTATTGGTTCCCACTTTCCCTTCTTTAACGCCCACCCTGACGCCATGGTTTAATACCCCCTTCCCCCTCGAACCATCCACCCTGACGCCATGGTTTAATACCCACCTCCCCCTCGTGACATCTACCCAAACGTCATGGTTTAATACCCCCCTCCCCCTCGTACCATCCGCCCTGACGCCATGGTTTACTACCCACCTTCGCACTATCCACCCTGAAGCCATGGTTTAATACTCACCTTCCCCCTCGTACCATCCACCCTGACGCAATGGTTTAATACCCACCTCCCCCTCGTACCATCCGCCCTGACGCCATGGTTTAATACCCACCTTCGCACCATCCAACCTGACGCCATGGTTTAATACCCCCCACCCACCCACCCACCCCCCCCCCCCCCCCCCCATGACATCCACCCTGACGCCAAGGTTTAATACCCACCCTCGTACCATCCGCCCTGACCCCATGGTTTAAAACCCACCTTCGTACCATCCGCCCTGAAGCCATGGTTTAATACCCACCCTCCCCCTCGTGACATCCACCCTGACGCCAAGGTTTAATACCCACCCTCGTACCATGCGCCCTGACCCCATGGTTTAAAACCCACCTTCGTACCATCCGCCCTGAAGTCATGGTTTAATACCCACCTCCCCCTCGTGACATCCGCCCTGACGCCATGGTTTAATACCCACCCTCGTGACATCCACCCTGACGCCATGGTTTAATACCCACCCTCGTGACATCCGCCCTGAAGTCATGGTTTAATACCCACCTCCCCCTCGTGACATCCGCCCTGACGCCATGGTTTAATACCCACCCTCGTGACATCCACCCTGACGCCATGGTTTAATACCCACCCTCGTACCATCCGCCCTGACCCCATGGTTTAAAACCCACCTTCGTACCATCCGCCCTGACGCCATGGTTTAATACCAACCCTCCCCCTCGTGACATCCGCCCTGACGCAATGGTTTAATACCCACCTCCCCCTCGTGACATCCACCCTGACACCATGGTTTAATACCCACCTCAACCCCGTGACATCCACCCTGACGCCATGGTTTAACACCCACCCTCGTGACATCCACCCTGACGCCATGGTTTAACACCCACCCCCGTACCATCCACCCTGACGCCATGGTTTAACACCCACCTCCGATTGCTCACGCGTGACACACCGGCGTTACAGCATACATCCATCGATGCCCCTATATACACGGGAAGGATCTCTATAACTCCCTCTGAACTGAAGTCGGTAGCAAGAAGCTGAGGTACTTGAGTGTCCTCTACTTCCACACGTCCTGCGGTATCCGCCTGCAGGAAGCCTCGCACACTCACGGCAGACACCCAGACCAGTTCCCCCCTGCTCAGTCGCACACCACTACTTGTCCTTGCATCACACAGGGAAGTATGCCTGTACTAAGGGCCTCCTCGTCTGTCAAAAGTGGGCAGTAATACCTTCGTATTTACTCGCTGCTGTCAATTGTTTTGTTTTGCAGTATCATATGAGCGCTTGCCATCGCAAATACATGTTGACACAAGTACGTGACCGATGTATCCAACGTGAGAAACAACACAGTGGCCTTTCTGTACGTTGTTTGCATAGCATCAGGACCTGGGCCTCGAGGCGATTTGCCCATCAGGTTTATCTCAATGTTAGAGGCTAGAGATGACCATTGGATGTTGCCGGAGTACAGTAACGTCCAGCCACTTAAACACATGGCACGTTGGACAATCACCGAGTAACATGTAATGATTTGTTTGTTTGTTGTTTAACGCCGCACTCAGCAATGTTTCAGCTATATGACGGCGCTCTGTAAATAAACGAGCCTGGACCAGACAATCCAGTGATTGACATCTTGACAATCAATCAACACGCAATTGGGACACGATGACATGCATCAACCAAGTCAGCGAGCCTGACCACCCGATCCCGTTGCAGTCTATGTAAGGCCAGATGTCACCTAGATCATGGTCTAATTTAGACATGGTAAACCCAAGATCATGCAATACGGTCCCTATTCTATAACCCGGAAACACCATGCTGTATATCAACCAGATCATGCCAATATCATCAGTCGAAATGAATCCCTGCCGACAACCCTCAGATCCTATCTTTGGGTCTAAATGAATCCAGACCACCCTCAGATCCTATCCTGGGATCTACATAAATCCTGACAACCCTCAGATCCTATCATGGGGTCCATATGAATCCCGACAACCCTCAGACCCTATCCTGGGGTCCATATGAATCCCGACAACCCTACGATCCTATCCTGGGATCTATATAAATCCCAACAACCCTCAGATCCTACCCTGGGGTCCATATGAAACGTACAACCCTCAGATCTTAACCTGGGGTCTATATGAATCTAGACAACCTTCAAATCCTATCCAGGGGTCTATATGAATCTAGACAACCTTCAAATCCTATCCTGGGGTCCATATGAATCCCCACAACCCTCAGATCTTATCCTGGGATTCATATGAATCCCAACAACCCTCAGATCCTATCCTGGGGTCTATATGAATCTAGACAACCTTCAGATCCTATCCTGGGGTCTATATGAATCCCTACAACCCTCAAATCCTATCCTGGGATCTATATGAATCTAGGCAACCTTCAGATCCTATCCTGGGATCTATATAAATCCCGACAACCCTCAGATCTTATCCTGGGATCTATACGAATCCCGACAATCCTCAGATCCTATCCTGGGATCTATATGAATCCTGACAACCCTCAGATCCTATCCTGGGGTCTGTATGAATCTAGACAACCTTCAGATCCTATCCTGGGGTCTATATGAATCTAGACAACCTTCAGATCCTATCCTGGGGTCTATATGAATCCCGACAGCCTTCAGATCCTATCCTTGGGTCTATATGAATCCCGACAGCTCTCATGATCGTAAAGAGTACAGCAAGCAGGAAATGATCACCCATCTCCCGCTGGGTCTCCCTCCATCAAGCTATTCATTTGCTCAACGCACGGTGACGATCAACCTCAACTTTACTTTCCTGAGATGGTGCTTGTGCTATTCCATTACCGTCTACAATTTCCCCAAGCCTTATAAATCCTGTCTGACAATGTCCCCGTACCTAACATAAAGTGTAAAAAGCTGACCAGGCTCTATTCCTGGCTAAAATTGATTACACATCCGTCCCCTCCACTAGCCAAGCGTTTACACAACCATCAATATCGAAAGTCTGTTCTGAAGAGAATAGTTTCCAATTAATGACCGCACGACGTTGTGGAGTAGAGGGACCCGAGACGGACAAAACACATAAAACAGAAAATGGGTTTGTATGGTCACTTAGAGCTGGCGTTTTATTGATTCCAAATTGCAAAATGTACCATGTATCATTTTACAGTATGCAGGGGCATTTGTGGCACTAGGAGAATTGCAAGAGTGTTCTGAGTCTTTTTCCTGCTCACATCAAGCATCAAAGTGGTTAAGGAAAGCAGTATATTCCGTACTCTGTGTGCAGCTAGTAGTACACGGGTGTCAAGTTCGTGTCGCGCGCATGAATCCTGTGATTGAGAGTCCGAAAAAGTTAGCCCTGGTTTTGATTTTAGGTTTAGCTCTGTACTCATGCTCGTGCGTCTCACAGTGCTAACCGTCTACAATCTATTCAGGCTTCCCATTCACACCAAGCTGAAACGCCTTGAAATACTGTTCGAAGCGGCGTACAACCCAACTCACTCACTCATGCAACTATCGGTCTAGTACTTGGTTTTGTACCAATGAAAACACATGTCAAATATTTACCCCATGTCCGTCAGGTTTGTTAATTCAGGAAAACGATTTTTTCTGAGTTCCAAATTGCACAAATAGCTCAAAATGTCACATAAACAGTCCATGTTTGTGTAACGGTGAACAGGTGGCTTCAAAGGGGCGTAACTCCACAACGCAACGACCGTTAAACGTCATTATGGTAGAATTCTGATTAAAACAGGGCTATTGCATTACGACGCAACGTGATCGCACAAATAGGCAACGCCCATCACATACAGCTTGATTAAAACGTTTGATGTCAATTGAAATAACCACTGCAATCGATAAACGGGAGTAGCAGCTTGATGTAAACTGTTTCCTGCCTGCGGGGTGAAGATAATAGGCAGACCTGTGTTTTACTCATTATTGTCAACTGCCACAGGATTACCCGAGACGATTACAGCTTTAATATGCCTCCTTCGTGTGATGTTTCCTCTGTAAAACAGCTGAGTACAATTGTATAGCAACACGGTCGTCCTGGGGAACAGTGGGGTATATATATATATAGCAACCCGGTCGTCCTGGGGAACAAGAGGTATATATGTATAGCAACACGGTCGTGCTGGGGAACAGTGGGGTATATATATATAGCAACACGGTCGTGCTGGGGAACAGTGGGGTATATATATATAGCAAAACGGTCGTCCTGGGGAACAGTGGGGTTTATATGTATAGCAACACGGTCGTGCTGGGGAACAGTGGGGTATATATGTATAGCAACACGGTCGTGCTGGGGAACAGTGGGGTATATATATATAGCAACACGGTCGTGCTGGGGAACAGTGGGGTATATATATATAGCAAAACGGTCGTCCTGGGGAACAGTGGGGTTTATATGTATAGCAACACGGTCGTGCTGGGGAACAGTGGGGTATATATATATAGCAACACGGTCGTCCTGGGGAACAGTGGGGTATATATGTATAGCAACACGGTCGTCCTGGGGAACAGTGGGGTATATATGTATAGCAACACGGTCGTCCTGGGGAACAGTGGGGTATATATATATAGCAACACGGTCGTCCTGGGGAACAGTGGGGTATATATGTATAGCAACACGGTCGTGCTGGGGAACAGTGGGGTATATATGTATAGCAACACGATCGTCCTGGGGAACAGTGGGGTACATGTGTATAGCAACACGGTCGTCCTGGGGAACAGTGGGGTATATATGTATAGCAACACGGTCGTGTTGGGGAACAGTGGGGTATATATGTATAGCAACACGGTCGTGCTGGGGAACAGTGGGGTATATATGTATAGCAACACGGTCGTCCTGGGGAACAGTGGGGGTATATATGTATAGCAACATGGGGACCCCCTTGGACAATCACAGCCTCACACGACACGTGTACAACATCACAAAATGTACCGAGCCACTGTGTTTCCAGAAGTGCACTCCCTGGTAATATGGACACGCTAGAAACGGTAAAAAGAATATTTATGTTTGCACTTAAAAGTGAAACAGCATGAACGCAGTTAATATGCATGTACGAATACAGTAACACGCATTTGTAATGAACAATGGGAACACAATAGTAAACACATCATTAGAATGGCGCGGTTGAAAGAACTAATTATATCTAAATCACAAACTCAAGCTATGCCAGGTCACGGGGCACTTTGATAGTTAATACTACAACTTACAGCTGTCATTTACTCCTGGAGATATTACAACTATTATCCCACAGTAGTCTAATTTTGATTTTTCATAGCTATTTTTCCTTTTACGCTCAATGGAATCTGTTTAGGCGTAAATTCGAGACTCGTTATTCTGGCCGTTCTATATTTACGAATATGACATTTAATAAACCTTAAAAAAGTGTTTTTGATGATAAATTGGTACCCTTAAATAACTATTCACATAATTCATGCAACAGGTTTCTGTCAGAACATACGTTCTATTTAAGAAGAAATCATTATCCTCACCACTAGAGGTGCAGAGCTAATACCATGTTTGCATACCTAATCGTAATAATGTACTTTGACGATGTCGATGCTGCTATACATGCTATACCTCGCGAGAGCAGGCAGTCACCTACAGCCGCCTAGCAAGAGACGCAGACTTATATGCACGTGGCAACAGCTAATGCAAAATACACGACTGTCGCTCAAAATAGCTAGAAGCGTAATTTAGAATGACATTAATATAAGCAGATGCGAACATTTACACATGTACAGCGAGTAACAAAGGAGTGTTAGTCATAGGTAAACCGGATTGTCCTGTACATGTCTTGTGTTGTGTAGGTATCAAATAAATGTCTTGTGTTGTGTAGGTATCAAAAACGTCTTGTGTTGTGTAGGTATCAAATCGATGTCTTGTGTTGTGTAGGTATCAAATACATGTCTTGTGCTGTGTAGGTATCAAATACCATGTCTTGTGTTGTGTAGGTATCAAATACATGTCTTGTGTTGTGTAGGTATCAAATACATGTCTTGTGTTGTGTAGGTATCAAAAACCATGTCTTGTGTAGGTATCAAATACATATCTTGGGTTGTGTAGGTATCAAATACCATGTCTTGTGTTGTGTAGGTATCAAATACATATCTCGGGTTGTGTAGGTATCAAATACATATCTTGTGTTGTGTAGGTATCAAATATATGTATGCTGTTGTGAAAGTCTGGAATTTTCATATATATCATCAACTACATGAATATGCTCTGAGTGTATTTGCAACTGTCACATGTGAGAGGTCTTTTCTTATATACGAACGTTCACAGATCACTATCAAATAGTCCCTGGCTGTCCACAGCCCACGGCGCAACCTCGCGTGTCAAGTACAGGACGCCTTCTGACGGAATCGCCAACAGAGCGCATCACATCACAAAACACACAAGCGTGATAATCTCGTTTTCATATAATGTCATCATCAAATTTTGTCGACCAATTCCCATTTTCAAGAAACGGCACCAAAAAAACGCTTTTCATAGAATATGCGTATCAATATACTACGTCACGAGCTCAGTGATGAGTAGTCACGCCAGGAAATATAGTTCCAACTAAAATTTGTTTTCTTAGACAGTAAGTTATTACCATATGCAGACAAAAAGACAATTGCCTACACATAATTGTTTAAGGTAATTATTTTGAAGCACAAATATAGTTTGAGTGGTCGTTTCTCATGGCAATCCATCCGTTCGATAGAGTAATTGACCTTTGTTAAAGGGAAGCTACTCTATAGTCTATGAGACACGTTTGTTTAGAGTCTGTCTGGTCCTATAACACTGTCCTAGCGTTACGCATTGTAGTCACAAGTCCCACACAGCCACAGAAAGAAACCAAGCCAAATTTCAAACACAATATGGCTAAATTCGGGAATGGACCCCAGCTGCAGTGGTCTTCAGACACAGGTACGGAGGCCGATGCCCTGCCCGTACTCGCCAAACTGCACTTAAATATCTCCACTGTTGTGTATATACTCGTTTTTAAAGGGCCTCAGCTGTGACTCAGTAACAATGGTTTTCGGTATGTTGGATTACTATCATTTTGATAATGATAACAATTATCCCAGTAATGCGCCCTGATCCCCGATGGTCTATACTGGGTCGATAGCAGCTAAGCCGACAGACAAGGGCCACGCCATGTTGGTTTGTCAACTTTGAAAGACTTAGTATTTAGCGCCTACCTACATTTCACATACATATTGATCCGTAATGGATACGGACATCGTTGTTATCTGTTATCCTGCCGAGAAACCGAACAATTAAATGATAATATTCGGTATCTATCATTCTCCAACCCGGACATTTGGTAATAATTGGAATTTAACGGGTTTCGCTGTACGTTACAAACACGCTTCACGCATTCCTCTTACTGCATTATATCCCTAACTGCAATTTACAATGGAGAACGTTTGGTTCAGAAGTCCGATACGGCGAGAGGATAGCTCAGTGGTAAAAGTGTTCGCTCGTCACATCGAAGACACGGGTTAAATTCCGCACGCGGGTACAATGTGAGAAGCCTATTGTGGTATGGCTGGAAAATTGCTGAACGCAGTCTTAAACCACACTTACTCACTCACTCACTCACACACTACAAGTTCGATATCTGTCTACCTCATCACCTCAATCACCCCAGTCATCATAATCATCTTACCTACACGATAACACATGATCACCACCCCGGCCATACTGTCTCGACGTAAAATGTCGTGTTTTTAACTTAGGTACTATGAAACCGATCCCATTCTCAATATTGAATATATATTATGCGGTGTCTTCTGCTTCCCCGGGGGGCTGCTTATCGCCCCAGACAGCTTCGTGGCGATCACCTACAGGTTATTAATTACAAACAAACGACTAGATGTCAAGGACATGTGATTTCACAGAGTTTACACCTCTTTAATTTCAGAATATTTCAGTTCTATCACAATTCTGAAAAACAACAATACCTGCAGATAGCAATACCTGTATTTAGCAATTTCTGTATGTAACAATGCCTGCAGATAGCAATACCTGTATGTCGCAATACCTGCAGATAGCAATATCTGTATGCAGCTATTCCTGTGTGTAGCAATACCTGCAGATAGCAAGACCTGTATGTAGAAATACCTGTATGTAGCAATGCCTGCAGATAGCAATTCCTGTATGTAGCAAATCCTGTATACAGCATGACTGTATGTAGCATTACCTGTATGTAGCAATACCTGTATGTAACATGTAGAAGTGGCTACTAGGTGGCATACCTGTATGTAGCAATACCTGTATGTAGCAAGACCGGTATGTAGCAATATCTGTATGCAGCATTACCTGTATGTATCAATACCTGTTTGTAGCAAGACCTGTATGTAGCAATACCTGTATGTAGCCTGTAGAAGTGGCTACTAGGTGGCATACCTGTATGTAGCAATACCTGTATGTAGCATAACCTGTATGAGTACTACCTGTATGTAGCATTACCTGCAGATAGCAAGACCTGTATTTAGAAATACCTGTATGTAGCAATGCCTGCAGATAGCAATTCCTGTCTGTAGCAATTCCTGTATGTCGCAAGACCTGTATTTAACATGTAGAAGTGGCTACTAGGTGGCATACCTGTATGTAGCAATACCTGTATGTAGCAAGACCTGTATGTAGCAAGACCTGTATGTAACCTGTAGAAGTGCCTACTAGGTGGCATACCTGTATGTAGCAATACCTGTATGTAGCAAGACCTGTATGTAGCAATACCTGTATGTAGCAAGACCTGTATGTAACCTGTAGAAGTGGCTACTAGGTGGCATACCTGTATGTAGCAACACCTGTATGTAGCAATACCTGTATGTAACCTGTAGAAGTGGCTACTAGGTGGCATACCTGTATGTAGCAATACATGTATGTTGCAAAACCTGTATGTAGCAATACCTGTATGTAACCTGTAGAAGTGGCTACGAGGTGGCATACCTGTATGTAGCAATACCTGTATGTAGCAAGACCTGTATGTAACATGTAGAAGTGGCTACTAGGTGGCATACCTGTATGTAGCAAGACCTGTATGTAGCAAGACCTGTATGTAGCAATACCTGTATGTAGCAATACATGTATGTAGCAAGACCTGTATGTAGCAATACCTGTATGTAACCTGTAGAAGTGGCTACTAGGTGGCATACCTGTATGTAGCAAGACCTGTATGTAGCAAGACCTGTATGTAACAATACCTGTATGTAGCATTACCTGTATGAGTAATACCTGTATGTAGCAACACCTGTATGTAGCCTGTAGAAGTGGCTACCAGGTGGCATACCTGTATGTAGCAATACCTGTATGTAGCAAGACCTGTATGTAGCAATACCTGTATGTAGCAAGACCTGTATGTAACCTGTAGAACTGGCTACAAGGTGGTAAACATGTATGTAGCAAGACCTGTATGTAGCAATACCTGTATGTAACCTGTAGAAGTGGCTACTAGGTGGCATACCTGTATGTAGCAATACATGTATGTTGCAAAACCTGTATGTAGCAATACCTGTATGTAACCTGTAGAAGTGGCTACTAGGTGGCATACCTGTATGTAACAATACCTGTATGTAGCAAGACCTGTATGTAACCTGTAGAAGTGGCTTCTACCTGGCACACCTGTAACACCCGCTCCCACAGTTAGACAGTTCCTGGTGTGCATGGTGCCCAGGGCGAATCCATGCTGGACTACCCACGGGGAATTGTGCAGACATGTCCATGGTATAAAATCTAGAAATCTGACACCTGATTATATTTACATGAAATTAGCATCTGGCTTACAGAAGCAGCGTCAACCCTCAGTAGTGGGGATATGTGATGGATTACTTTTGACAGCGTTGGTAATGTCCTCTCGTAGGGAGGGAAATGTTTCACCACAATAGTCGGACCCTTGGGAAAACTCGACAACAAAACCTTCGGGATCACTGAAAGGTTTCACCGCATGTTTTAACCGCATAAATAAAACATGTTCTGCTCGGTGGCGCAGTTACAGCATGTCTCCGGGGTACATGGCCGAGTGCATGGGTGTGTCCTAATGTTAACACAGTCTGCCGGACAGCCAGGGGCCGGCGTACAAGAGCACCTGCTACATCCGGGTAACAGGTACATCAGCTGGTGCCATAAACTTGCACAAGTCTCTGAGGCAATAATTATTAGTTTAAATCATAATTTCTAGATTATGTAAATAATAAGAACAAGAATAAGAAACTGGAATGTCCACATATCTAGACTTGCCTATTAGGAGGGTAGAATTATACTACACATCCATGGACTTGTCTTTATGCATAGCCTTGGAGCGAGGCTACTGGTGCCATAGTGTTCCCTACGGGACCCAATCATGTTAAGCGGTGAAATACGGTATGGGGTTTAGCAGCAATGTTGTGTTGTGTTGTGATGATGAGTGAGTGAGTGAGTGAGTATGGTTTTACGCCGCTTTTAGCAATATTCCAGCAATATCACGGCGGGGGACACCAGAAATGGGCTTCACACATTGTACCCATGTCGGGAATCGAACCCGGGTCTTGTGATGATGATGATGATGATGATGATGATGATGATGATGATGATGATGATTGCACAGTCCCACTATGTTTGGTGGTCCTCCAGAAGATGCTTCTTGTACGATGTTAGTTCCGACGTCTTAGATAAACAGATCTCATTAATAAAGTCAGTGAGTGAAGCCAGCTGTGACTGATCAAAAGATAAACAGACCACACAAGATGTTTCATACATGTTCACAAAGAGCTTGTGTTGTATGACATAGATGTATATAGAAGGCAATCGAATGCTACACGTGTATATTGCAATCAATCGTATGCTATACATGTATATTGCAAATATAATAAGTGTGTGATATACATGTATATTGCAAGTAACTGGGTGATATACATGCATATTGCAAGTAATATAAGTGTGTGATATACATGTATATTGCAAGTAGTATAAGTGTGTGATATAATGGAAATTGCAGGTAGTATGCAGAGAGTAAGCGGTGAATATTATTCAGAGAGAGTAAGCGGTTAAATATACAGTCGAACAAAGATCTGTGTATGTCATACAGAGCTTGTGTATGTCGTGTGCGAAGGCTGACACGGGGGCCGTATAGTCGGGTGTCAGTCACAACAGAGCGGACAGGGACAAGCGAGAGGTTGACTTCCCGGCGAGCTGGTCGCACACGGAGACGTGGAATCTTGTTCTACAATTACAGGTGTCAGTGCTAAACAAATCTCAACAAGACCTTTAGCAGCTTGACATTAGTGTAGTGATGCTGACCTTTACACGACCCCTGTCCCCCTGAACGCCCTAAACATACGCTGTGTCGACATCCACGGCCTGGAAAGGGGGGGGGGGGGGGGGGGGGGGGCACAACTGGCGTCCGTGTTCGCCCTCTGCAACAGTCTCCCTTCATTCATCCAGGACCAGTCCAACTTGATGATATGCACATAATGTTCACTAGACATGTACTATCAGTAACACACAAACTTTTCATAGTGTGGACTGGGCGATCCTAGACGAGGCGTACACCATCAGTAAACATCATCATCAACTACCGAATGAACATCGGTGATACGCAATTCTCCAGCCATGCATCTCTTACACCCAACCACACTTGCTGACAAGGCGGAATTTAAATCTCTTCAGTAAATTGCTTGTAATTCAAAGGCATCCGCAAAACCCCGTTTTGTCCCATTAGCGTGGTGGTTGGAAATGTCATGATATAACCATGGCACGTTTTTATACCTGTGACAGATCTCCCCACAGCCCTGAGTGTTGCCTCGAGGAATAGGCAGCAGTCACTTCCTTTCCGGTGAACCTTTCCAAGAGCAGACTCTCATAGACTTTGACATTGACAAGCATGTCTTCTTACCTCTTGCCCTTTAATGCTGAACCCGCCAGGGAGACATTATAACATTAAATATCGTTGATATTCGATATGAAGTTTTATGAAAAGTGCTGCCCGATATGAATACCATCCTCATGTCACAACTCGAGCACTGATATAGTACCGTGATGTGAGAGTTGTCTTGTAGCACGTCTTAGATAATCATTACTAAGTTCAAGAGCCCCCTCACCCTTCTAGCCCCCAGCAACAGCCACGCCCTAGCGATCCTTACACTAGGAGACAAACATTGTCCGTATGACCGATACCCCTACCCCAAGCCCCTTTCTTGCTCTTTAGTACTGAGAACAGCACTCGTCACATTCTCCCCTTCGACAGACCCTCGGCGCTCCTCACTAACCCAACACTCAACCCCTGGTTCCCGGAGAGCCGAAGACCACACCTACTAAGTATGATATTGTCAGTCATAATCATTCATTACACTGAAGTCAAGGACTGGTCACCACACCTCGTCCCTCGCAAACACCACTCTGACATGACACCTGCAATCATAATCATCGATCATTACACTCAAGAGTCAAATTTTTATCTCCGCACGCCTTCCCTCGCAAACACCACACTGACATGACACCTGCAATCATAATCATCGATCATTACACTCAAGAGTCAATTTTTTTATCTCCGCACGCCTTACCTAGCAAACACCCTACTGACATGACACCTGCAATCATAATCATCGATCATTACACTCAAGAGTCAATTTTTTATCTCCGCACGCCTTCCCTCGCAAACACCACACTGACATGACACCTGCAATCTTAATCATCGATCATTACACTCAAGAGTCAATTTTTTTTATCTCCGCACGCCTTCCCTCGCAAACACCCTACTGACATGACACTAGTCCTGCACCATGACCGTGGAATATATATATTTTATGAAAAAAACATAATCTAGAAATGCATACAAAAATCAGCATAGGGAATTTTTTTTTTTAGAGTCAAGAGGGATCTTGTGTAATATAAGATTTCAGAGACTAAATGTTAGTCTAACATGACACCTGCAATCTTAATCACAGTTACAGACAGCGACTGAACACCGCCGGGAACACCATACTAAACATGACAATGGCAATAATAATTGTTGATCAGAACACAAAGTTAAAGACGTTTCACCACCCAAACTGTTCCCCGTGAACTTACACCTTGTACAGGACGCCTGGAATCCAGACCAACTAACTGGAAATATAAAATGTTGACAGTAACAAATATCTCCATTTTAATTGAAAAAGAGCCCGAGTGAGATGGTAGATCCTGGGGGAAATAAAGACTTTCTTCATTTCGGGCTTTTGCATTACAGAAAGGGCTGGGCGAGGGGGAAAATAATAGGGTTCCGGGCTGTGAGGCAGACTAGGCAGACACCGTAAGCGGGATTGGAGACCGCGTGAACTGTATCACCAATGGGGCAGAAAGTGTTAGTCTGTAAGTGACATTCATAGCGCTGCATATACTATATCTGTCCAAAAACAAGCGCTGATCCATGGTGGGATAAAGAGATATACACGATGATATACGTGTACATCCTAGCAGCTGAATCACGAGTATGAGGACACGGTCACCTGGTACATTAAACAACTGAATACTACCCCATGTACCGACTATCAGCTTTACTACATACATCCACATCAACAATATCTGATCCAACGAAATATAATCCACGCAGTTAGAGGGACTCAGTCAAGTGATATTATTTTCCAACTGACGGAGATCGTTAAAAGAAGCTATATATAATATTCTCCGTGATACAGCGACCCTAGCTCTCCACAAAGAACTGAATATGTTTTGACAGCTACATTCTGAGAACAGTGAATTAAGCTTTGCTATCCGCTTCACGGTTGAATGGTCTTGTCTCGCTGAATGTGTCCATCTTACTGACGGCCCGGGGAACGGATCGATGATGCAAGGGCCATGGACAGATCAAAACCTACTTGGACCAGAATAAACGGCTCATTTAATATCGATATGGACCTCAGAAGATTGTAATAAGCAATAATTAAGTAATTCATCGTGTTTGACATTGTTATATTTATTGATTATGTCCGACATAATATTAGCTTACCTGATTAATAAAGATGGGAAAAACGCTGGCTTCAACGATTAGTATGATTTCAGGATCCATCTTATGTTGGACATTCATTTATCCAGCCACATCTATTCAGTCAAGATGCTTTATTATACAAAGGATAATCAATGTGGACATAAAACTCACTGTCATGTAGAGCATGATGGTGTTAATAAATATTATATTTTGATAATACGTTTCAGATTCAAAGACTTAAATGCACATAAAACAACCGCCAAAGGTACATAAACTGAACAGCTTCCTTCACGCATAACAACTGGCACGAAATACAACATCTCTGACATGTTCCAGATAGAGGTGTATGTGCGGAAGACGTTCAGTTGAAGGTCGTTCACTCACCCTGCAGTCATTGATGATTAGGCAAATATTGGCGACTTGAGGGTTAGCGTGGCCTCGTTTCTCCAGTAATTGTGATTAATGAATCCTAGCCGTCAACTTACTCACAATTTTATCCTTGATTTTCTTCTTCAACATGAATATATTCATCTAAAGCGCTCCTGCTCAAATAACCAAATATTAATTGTGTATATTTGTTCAACGTTTCCCTAAACTATCAACTAAAGTTTATTGGCTAGGACATCGCTCTGTAAATATATGTAAATGTCGAAGTAATTATACGATGCAAGTGCTGGCAATATACACACACGATGTAAAACGATGTACGCGGAAGTGGCAAGTCAGTGCTTTCTCACGCCCGTCATCATGCTAATACGTCTGAGCCTGATGATACTGTCAATGTAGGTATGACGGGGCAACACGCACCCCATCGTGTCTGATCTCACTGGCAAGCAATACTGAACAAGTTCCTACTCTAGTTCTGGTAAATAAAATAATTTGAACAAACGGCTGGTGTTGTACGTGACGCATTGTTGGAAGTCGAAAATAATTACTCAACGTATATTTAATTGCATGGCTGACTGAATCTCGTGACAGATGGTTGTTGTGTCTGTACCAATAATCTACACAAAGACATGGCTTCACTGTGGGAGAGTTGCCAACTTTCAACTTCAAATCAAAGCAAAAAACATTTTGTTATTTCGTCCTAGTTACATTTACATGACATCAACACGACGTCATCCCGCTCATGTCCTGCATGTTCAGGGAAGTATCGTGATTTAAGCTTACGTCAACAGAGATGACATTGCCGACGATCAATGTGGAATGATTCACAACCAGGCTGACAATAACGTTATATTTGCTGGTTTAAAAATGATAACGCTATGACGGTTCTGTGAGATATATGAGAATGTGTGTGCAGACAACTGACATAGGTGTGAAGAGGAGATGTGACATGGGACATAGCAGTCAATGTGAGATGAGATGACCACACCCACGACCAACATGTCGTCTCTATTGTTCTTTGTTTCAAAATGTCCCGCGTTTTATTTTAATTTGAACATGCACACAAACCAAAGATTCACTCAAAACCGAACTGACAATTATTAATCAATGAGAAAGGCCCAGTGGAGGGTGTTTTTTTTTCTTAAAACCTTTTTTCGTACATTATATTCGTCACTGGGAAACATAAGTAAAGAATAATCATGGAATGTTCAGCCTATGATGCATTTGGCGACACACCGCCCGCCCTCTCGCCAAAGCGCGGGTATCCGCCGAAAGAGCGATCAGCTGATCGGCGCGTCACACTATTTCTTTGTTAAGATCCACATTACGCAGCACTAGCGGTACAGTGCATCATTGAAAGGTTATGATCACTACCAGAATTAACAAACTCGACATGACAAATGTAAAGCAATTCCACATAGATACGTAAACATATTTATATCCACGAGAACGATTTTATCAGACGGAACAGCTGATTTCATCACGTCTTCAGTTCGTGTTTTATGTCTCGTTCCGATCTGTGGGTCAAATATTACAAAGGTGCACGTGCTTCTATTGATATTGATATAATTTGGTATCAATAAGCCTGACTTTTTTAAGGAACAGAAATCTTTAAACAAACGTCATGTTGTACATAGATGTTTGATCAGCTGGTTGTGGTGGTTCGGGCTGCCTGTGACACTTCCAAGTGCGCCCAAAACTTAACAACGACACCCATGTAACCCATGGATTACTTCAGATGTGATGTCACTACGAAACAGTCAGGGTGTTTGTTGTATAAAAGCTCTTCAAATTTGCTTACCTTCTTGAGCGAGCCCTGAGAGAGCGCCCGTCGCTGGTCCGGATACCGTCTGCTGCCGAAGATGTGTCGTCTGCTGCTTCAGTCTGACTGTTATTGTTATTGTCGCTGATTTTGTCCTCTTCCATCTGTAAAATATCCGGATTATTCTTCCCTGAAACGATGTTTAAAGTTTCACTATAAAAAACAGCCTTGGTATCCGTCGCTGGGGTGCCTGTCTCCAAGCCCGAGGGTCGGGAAACGGGACCTGCCCTCTCGGACAAAATTCCTGACCCCTCCATCTGGCCTCTTACATTGGCTTCTGTATAGATTATCCAGTGTATGCTGTGGTCAGCAAGTTTAGGTGGTAGTTCCGTACTGTGATACACACACACACACACACAAGTCAAAACACCGTGCAAAGTCTTCCCAGAGATCTCCGGTGAAAACACCGGCCGCTTCAACACATGGTCTGGTGGCTTACGCCAAGCCAAGATACGCTACATAGTAACACACGAATCGACGTAACGCATCTCGCAGCCAATGAAATGACAGTATGCGCGCAGTCGGTTTGATTGACGTCTCCAACGTATACATCTGAATTGATTTTCCCAGCCCTCGACAGTTGAGAGCGGACAGCGTATAAACCACTCGGCGACTGAGGGAAACCGCTATATTAGAAACACTACCTTCTGGAGTTTATATATACACACAACACAGTTGCAGACAGAGGCGAGATCTCGCGGGATTCACTGGATGATATCGCCTTATGGAACCAATATTTTATCTTGAATTATTTGATATTTTATTGAGAGTCAATATATATATATATATATATATATATATATATATATATATATATATATATATATTGATTTATGGTTTAAATAAGAAAAACAACTAAATAATTAACTACGTATTAAAATATATCCTATTGAAATAAATGTATGGTATCCACATCTGCCTGTGTGACATTTGTGCACTGACCAGATTACAAGGGGTCAATAACAGCGTTTATGACCTCCATTTATATTTCAATGTGTTGTCCGTCATCCCTTCATGCCTAATCGACAACATACAATAGACGTCACGTGATCTGGTTGTACGACAGGTTGTAGTCCGGTAATGTGAGTAAGTTTGGAACAAGGAAGGTCGACTGTACTCTTACCTATTCGACACCTGCCGACTCATCACATTGTTGCTGCTTATGTTTGTTTGTTGTTTAACGCCGCACTCAGCAATATCTCAGCTATATGACGGCGCTTTGTAAATAATCGAGTCTGGACCAGACAATCCAGTGATTAATATCATGAGCATCGATCCACGCAACTTGGATTGATGACATGCATCAACCAAGTCAGCGAGACTGAGCACCCGATCCCGTTAGTCGCCTCTTACCACAAGCATAGTCGCCTTTTACGGTAAGCATGGGTTGTTGAAGACCTATTCTACCCCGGATCTTCACGGGTTTGCTGATTATGTGGCGTGACATTAACCGTGTTTTGCTTTCAAAGATATACTTTTAGAATTGTCACTATTCAAATACTGCATGGTCTCGAATGTAATCAATAATGACTGAAACTGCATTGCGGAACATATTTACACTGCGCGGTTTAAAAGGAAACTGGAATTTCAGTCAGGTTCAACAACCATTGCCATTATCCAATCTGTGAGTGCATGAATCGATATCTGGGTCACTGTGTAACGGTTACGTAAACGTGAGCTCTACCGACACACAAGGCCACCTGCAGGCTGGCCCGACAACAGCGTGGCTTCGGCCGCGGAACGTCGAGATGAGCGCTGTTATCGCGTACAGTCAATAACTGTGCGTGTTTTTAGCATTTCTGTAGACAGGTGTGTTAAGTTGCCTATATATCATACTCTGAACATGTTTATATATAAATACCCGTGTGTCTATTGTCCCGGTAGGGTGTGGATGATGCGGCGCAGGACAGTGTTCCGTTGTTAGTGGCGAGGCTCTGCCATGCACAATAGTGAACCTGTAGTTTCAGTTGCAGTCTGTTGGTCATACGTTTCCTTTACGATTTGCGGAAAGTGAAGGTGTTTACGGAAACCGGCATCACATGAATGTCAGCCAGTAAGATGCGTCTCCGGGCCTCGTTGCCAAGGGCTGTAGCGAAACACTTTGTAGCGATGCGTGTCGGCAGAGTGAAAAGTATGGAATGGAGTTTGGATTGATATTAGAGGGGATTTTGGAATGTTTGTTTGTTTGTTTGTTTGTTTGTTGTTTAACGCCGCACTCAGCAATATTCCAGCTATATGGCGGCGCTCTGTAAATAATCGAGTCTGGACCAGATAATCCAGTGATTGACATCATGAGCATCGATCCACGCAATTGGGATCAATGACATGCATCAACCAAGTCAGCGAACCTGACCACCCGATCCCGTTAGTCGCGTCTTACGACAAGCATAGTCGCCTTTTACGGTAAGCATGGGTTGCTGAAGACCGATTTTGGAATGACAATACATGGAATATACTCTTCTCACACAGTAAGCAAAACCTGTGCTGTACAGACCCTTATGGATACAATAACCTGAATTAACAGCACGGGGAAACAGCACCCCCATCTGTCGAAGAGACTTGTGCAAGTCTACTCACGAACATGTTATGATAATGGATGGACATTATAGATAGCTTTTTTTCACGACAATGAACATTATAAATAAAGAAACTTCAGCTCAGATTTTGTAAATCCATGTTAGGTGTCAGGCAGCAAAACAACACCCATCTGGGCAAGCCGAGCAGAACTAGGATTCTATCCCCCTACCTTAATACTAATAAAAAGAATAAATATCTACCACAAAGTTGGTTATTCAAAAAACAAATATATTCAGAACGCTTTTGCTGAAAGTACATATTAGGTGAATAAACGATTAGGATGGGTTTACCAGCTCAATTCATGCATAGGAAGAAAAACACAATTTTATAATTAATCAGTTGTTCTGTCTCCAACATTTAAAGATACAATAAAGTCTAAATCCGACCTCCTCTTCAAAGAATCTCTTCAAGATGCTGATGCAACTAAAGGCACAGCCTTATAACATACAGGGTAGTTAAAAATTAAATAAAATTAGAACCCTATTTCAGTCACTGTAAAACTATCGAGTGCACTTTTCTAAACTAAGATTAAGTATAACTACTAATTAACCATAGAACTTGGAAGACAAACCAAACCACCCACCCCATTACATCAGAGACTATGCTCTACATGCTCAACCATTGATGATGCCAAACGCTACCTACTGCACTGTGCCAAACGCTACCTACGTCACTGCGCCAAACGCTACCTACTTCACTGTGCCAAACGCTACCTACTGCACTGTGTCAAACGCTACCTACTTCACTGTGCCAAACGCTACCTATTTCACTGTGTCAAACGCTACCTACGTCACTGTGCCAAACGCTACCTACTTCACTGTGCCAAACGCTACCTACTTCACTGTGCCAAACGCTACCTACTTCACTGTGCCAAACGCTACCTATTTAACTGTGTCAAACGCTACCTACTGCACTGTGCCAAACGCTACCTATTTCACTGTGCCAAACGCTACCTACTGCACTGTGCCAAACGCTACCTATTTCACTGTGCCAAACGCCACCTACTGCACTGTGTCAAACGCTACCTACTGCACTGTGTCAAACGCTACCTACTTCACTGTGTCAAACGCTACCTACTTCACTGTGCCAAACGCTACCTACTTCACTGTGTCAAACGCTACCTACTGCACTGTATCAAACGCTACCTACTGCACTGTGTCAAACGCTACCTACTTCACTGTGTCAAACGCTACCTACTTCACTGTGCCAAACGCTACCTACTTCACTGTGTCAAACGCTACCTACTTCACTGTGTCAAACGCTACCTACTCCACTGTGTCAAACGCTACCTACTTCACTGTGTCAAACGCTACCTACTCCACTGTGTCAAACGATACCTACTTCACTGTGCTAAACGCTACCTACTTCACTGTGCCAAACGCTACCTACTTCACTGTGCCAAACGCTACCTACTCCACTGTGTCAAACGCTACCTACTTCACTGTGTCAAACGCTACCTACGTCACTGTGCCAAACGCTACCTATTTCAATGTGCCAAACGCTACCTACTGCACTGTGCCAAACGCTACCTATTTCACTGTGCCAAACGCTACCTATTTCACTGTGCCAAACGCTACCTATTTCCCTGTGACAAACGCTACCTACTGCACTGTGCCAAACGCTACCTTCTGCACTGTGCCAAACGCTACCTACTGCACTGTGCCAAACGCTACCTATTTCACTGTGCCAAACGCTACCTACTTCACTGTGCCAAACGCTACCTACTGCACTGTGCCAAACGCTACCTATTTCACTGTGCCAAACGCTACCTATTTCACTGTGCCAAACGCTACCTACTGCACTCTGTCAAACGCTACCTACTGCACTGTGCCAAACGCTACCTACTTCACCGTGCCAAACGCTACCTACTTCACCGTGCCAAACGCTACCTATTTCACTGTGCCAAACGCTACCTATTTCACTGTGTCAAACGCTACCTATTTCACTGTGCCAAACGCTACCTACTTAACCGTGCCAAACGCTACCTACTGCACTGTGCCAAACGCTACCTATTTCACTGTGCCAAACGCTACCTTCTGCACTGTGCCAAACGCTACCTATTTCACTGTGCCAAACGCTACCTACTTCACCGTGCCAAACGCTACCTACTGCACTGTGCCAAACGCTACCTATTTCACTGTGCCAAACGCTACCTACTGCACTGTGCCAAACGCTACCTATTTCACTGTGCAAAAGGCTACCTATTTCACTGTGCCAAACGCTACCTACTTCACTGTGCCAAACGCTACCTATTTCACTGTGCCAAACGCTACCTACTGCACTGTGCCAAACGCTACCTATTTCACTGTGCCAAACGCTACCTACTTCACCGTGCCAAACGCTACCTACTGCACTGTGCCAAAGGCTACCTATTTCACTGTGCCAAACGCTACCTACTGCACTGTGCCAAACGCTACCTATTTCACTGTGCCAAACGCTACCTACTTCACTGTGCCAAACGCTACCTATTTCACTGTGCCAAACGCTACCTACTGCACTGTGTCAAACGCTACCTACTGCACTGTGCCAAACGCTACCTATTTCATTGTGCCAAACGCTACCTATTTCACTGTGCCAAACGCTACCTACTGCACTGTGCCAAACGCTACCTATTTCACTGTGCCAAACGCTACCTACTGCACTGTGCCAAACGCTACCTATTTCACTGTGCCAAACGCTACCTATTTCACTGTGCCAAACGCTACCTACTTCACTGTGCCAAACGCTACCTAGTGCACTGTGCCAAACGCTATCTATTTCACTGTGCCAAACGCTACCTACTGCACTGTGTTAAACGCTACCTATTTCACTGTGCCAAATGCTACCTACTTCACTGTGCCAAACGCTACCTATTTCACTGTGCCAAACGCTACCTATTTCACTGTGACAAACGCTACCTATTTCACTGTGCCAAACGCTACCTATTTAACTGTGCCAAACGCTACCTATTTCACTGTGCCAAACGCTACCTATTGCACTGTGCCAAACGCTACCTAGTGCACTGTGCCAAACGCTACCTACTTCACTGTGCCAAACGCTACCTACTTCACTGTGTCAAACGCTACCTACTTCACTGTGTCAAACGCTACCTTCTTCACTGTGTCAAACGCTACCTACTTCACTGTGCCAAACGCTACCTACTTCACTGTGCCAAACGCTACCTACTCCACTGTGTCAAACGCTACCTACTTCACTGTGCCCAAAGCTACCTACTGCACTGTGCCAAACGCTACCTACTTCACTGTGTCAAACGCTACCTACTTCACTGTGTCAAACGCTACCTACTGCACTGTGCCAAACGCTACCTACTGCACTGTGCCAAACGCTACCTACTGCACTGTGCCAAACGATTTCACTGTGCCAACCACACTCAAGAAAGAAATATACTCTGGAAAATTATCCACACAAAATGTAAATGTCCCAAATCATGATTTATTTCACTACATCCTCTCAAATAATGAAGCCATCAACATCAATTGCATTTGTTTAAATATCTATAATTACAAGCAATAAATACCTGTTGATCTTAATCAACCGATGACATTTTATGTATAATATCATCAAATCTATAGAACTTGGAAGACAAACCAAACCACCCACCCCATTACATCAGAGACTATGCTCTACATGCTCAACCATTGATGATGCCAAACGCTACCTACTTCACGGTGCCAAACGCTACCTACTTCACGGTATATATATGTATGAATATGTATGAATCATATGTTTTGTCATGTAAATGATTGCATCTGTTCTGTAATGCAGTGCTTTCTGCAATAACATATTATCTTATCTGTCTATCTTATTTTAATAAACCATAAAAAAAACAGAATATATATTTAGATCTCACATGGTGATCTATTGTGCCTCATTAGATTATCATAATTCATTACATTTATTGTGTTGAATAAACTGTTTTCTCATCCAGGTTACCCGTGAAGGTCCGAGGTAGAATAGGTCTTCAGCAACCCATGCTTGCCCTGAATGGCGACTATGCTTGTCATAAGAGGCGACTAACGGGATCGGGTGGTCAGGCTCGCTGACTTGGTTGATGCATGTCATCAATCCCAGTTGCGGGGATCGATGCTCATGATATTAATCACTGGATTGTCTGGTCCAGACTCGATTATTTACAGAGCGCCGCCATATAGCTGAGATATTGCTGAGTGCGGCGTTAAACAACAAACAAACATAAGCAGCAACAATGTAATGAGTCGGCAGGTGTCGAATAGGCAAGAGTACAGTCGACCTTCCTTGTTCCAAACTTACTCACATTACCGGACTACAACCTGTCGTACAACCAGATCACGTGACGTCTATTGTATGTTGTTGATTATGCATGAAGGAATGACGGACAACACATTGAAATATAAATGGAGGTCATAAACGCTGTTATTGACCCCTTGTAATCTGGTCAGTGGTCAGTATATATAGACGTCATATCATGCATGTCATTGCATTCCAATTGCGTGGATCGATACTCATGATGTCAATCATTGGATTGTCTGGACCAGACTCGATTATTTATAGAGCGCCGTCATATCGCTTGAATATTGCTGAGCGCGGCGCTGAACAGCAAACAAACAAACAAACAAACAAACTCACAAGAATGTGGGCAATGGCAGAGGAGGGAAGCTGACACCACGTCCTTTACCTTACCTGCCAAATATCGATGACAGCCGTTTATGAACTGTCTCAGCATATAAGATTGGAGACTTGTTTGTAAATAGGGTATGTCCCATTTGTCTCATTCCAAATTCCATTCCAGTATTCCATTCCAAAATCCATTCCATATTTCACACTATGCCATGCAGATATCAAGGTATTGATACATTACCCAATGCGATACACGTGTGACATGTAGCAATATATAGTTGTATTCCATTGGGTATATCAATATCAGACAAGAAGCCTGGAACGTGCATTGCCACTGAAAGCACCCCACACCATGACACTTCCGCCTCGAAATCTGTCAACTTCCTGTATACAACACTGGGCGTAACGTTCATGACGGTGCCTCCACACCCTCGCCCTACCATCAGCAAATCGAAGATTAAATCGGAATTCATCTCTGAAGACGACTTGATTCCAATTCCTCTGGGTCCATCGTAAGTGTCGCTGTGCCCACAATTGACGTTGACGTCTGTGTAATTGAGTCAGAATCGGCCCGCAGTATGGCCGTCGTGCTTGAAGGTGAGCAGTTCTCAGACGGTTTCGAACAGTTTGCGCACTCAGTCTACCCCTAAACAGTTCATTTCTGGTTGATGTAGCCGTCAAAAATCGGTTACGGAGGTGACGTAAGACAATCTGACGATCCTCTGCATGTGACGTCACACGTGGTCGACCTGGCCGAGGGCAATCAGCGGTGGTACCCGTTTGCTGTAGACGCGTCTGTAAATCATAAACAGTCCGTCGACTACAACCCATCGTCCTTGCGACTTCAGCTACGGACGTTCCCGTCTGCAACATGCCGATGGCACGTTCACGTTGCACATTTGAAAGGCGTGGCATGACAAATGGCCGTAAAGACTCTAAATTTGTTTTCTTGTGTTTTTTTGTTTTTTTAATGACTGCTAACAAGTATGGCTGAAAACACATGCGGTATTATAGCCACGTGACCAGTTGGACGTGAAAAACCACTTTTGCCACTATAGTGCTGTGCACATGATTTTGATCGATTCACCTGCACAATAGCGGGTGTTATCTGGAGACAATACGTGGCCATTACTGTTTAAATACACAATAAGGGCCCACAATGATAACTGGTCAAAATGTTAAAATTTTAGGATTGTGAAGTTTTTAATTTGGTTCAGTATATATACATGTTAATGTATACAAAATGAATTGACGCTCCAGATGTATTTCTGTATTATACTTGGTTCTCGCAGTCGCAGTTATCCCGAATTATGCCTTGTTCTGTATATATATAGATCACTGCGACTGCGAGAACCAAGCATAATACAGAAACACATCTGGAGCGTCAATTCATTTTGTATACATCAACAAGTAATGTCAAAATGACGATATATTTCGAAGCATTGATGTTACAATTCCTCACTTTGAAACTGGAACAGCATAACACTGTGAAGCGTTTTCGGAGAATGCTTCGTGTTGCAGCTGGTACGTCATAACACTGCACAGCATTGTTCCGATAAGGCTTGAAGTGTAGCGCTCAAATGACATACGACGGTGAAGTATTGTCGGGATAATGCTTCATGTTGAAGCTCTTTCGACATAACATTGTGAAGCAATAAAACATTGTGAAGCAATCTTCGGATTATACCTCATTTTGAAGCTGGAATGTCATAACACCCTGGGGTATTGTTAGGATAATGCTTCGTTTTTTCAGGTGAAATGCCACCGAGTAGCATTGTACGTATAATGAATGCTTCAGTTTGAAACTAAAACGACAACACATTGTTAAGCATTTTTTGATAATGCTGTAGCTGGTATGACATGATAATACTGTGACGCATTTTGGGGATGATGCTTCATTTTTTAAGCTGCAACGACCGAACATTCTGAACCATTCTGAAGTTGGAACGAAAAACACTCTGAAGCATATCCTCATTTTGAAGCTAGGATGACATAATATTCCAGAGCATTGTTGGGATAAACTTCATTTTAAAGCTGGTACGACATAATACTCTGAGGCATAGATGGGAAAATGCTTCATTTTGAAGTTGGAATGACATAATACTCTGACGCATTGTTGAGATAATGCTTCAGTTTGAGGCTTGCACAATTTAAACATCTGAAGCATCGTCAGGGTAATGCTTCGTGTTGAAGCTGGTACGACATGACATTTTGAAGCATTATTGGGGTAACACCTCATTGTTTTAGCTAGAACTAAAAACACTCTGAAGCATTGATGTACCTTGCCTCATTTTGAAACTGGACATATAACACTTTGAAACATTGTAGGTACAATACTTCATGTTAAAGTGGGTAATATTCTGAACCATTGGTGGAATAATTCCTTATTTTGAAGTTGGAGGGACATAACATTCGGAACCATTTTTGGGATAATACCTCATTTTGAAGCTGGAACGAAAAACACGGTGAAGCATTGGTGTAATGATGCCTCATTTTGAAGCTGTATCGACATAAATTTCCAAATCATTGTCAGGATAATGCTTCAGTTTGAAGCTGGAACAACATAACACGCTGCTGCATTCTTGAGGATTATACATCATTATATATATATGAAACTGGAACGTCATAACACTTATCAGCATCGTAGGGATAATCCTTCACTTCTGAAGCTGGTACCACAAACAGCTCTGTCGCATTGATGCCATAATGCTTCAGTTTTGAAGCTAGTACGACATAAAACTCCGAGTCACTGATGTTACATGATCTTGGAGAGTGGTGTTACATGATCTTGGAGAGTGGTGTTACATGATCTGGGGAGAGTGGTGTTACATGATCTCTTGGGAGAGTGGTGTCACGTGATCTGGGGAGAGTGGTGTTACATGATCTGGGGAGAGTGGTGTCACATGATCTGGGGAGAGTTGTGTTACATGATCTGGGGAGAGTGATGTTACATGAGCTCTTAGGAGAGTGATGTGACATGATCTGGGGAGAGTGATGTTACATGATGTGGGGAAAGTGATGTCACATGATCTGGGGAGAGTGATGTTACATGATCTCTTGGGAGAGTGGAGTTACATGATCTGGGGAGAGTGGTGTCATAAGATCTGTGGAGAGTGATGTTACATGATCTGTGGAGAGTGATGTTATATGATGTGGGGAGAGTAATGTTACATGATCTGGGGAGAGTGGTGTTACATGATGTGGGGAGAGTGATGTTACATGATCTCTTGGCAGAGTCATGTTACATGATCTGGGGAGAGTGATGTTACATGATCTGGGGAGAGTGAAGTTACATGATCTGGGGAGAGTGGTGTCATATGATCTGTCGAGAGTGATGTTACATGATCTGGGGAGAGTGATGTTACATGATCTCTTGGGAGAGTGGAGTTACATGATCTGGGGAGAGTGGTGTCATATGATCTGTGGAGAGTGATGTTACATGATCTGTGGAAAGTGATGTTACATGATGTGGGGAGAGTAATGTTACATGATCTGGGGAGAGTGGTGTTACATGATCCCTTGGGAGAGTGATGTTACATGATCTCATGGGAGAGTGATGTTACATGATCTGGGGAGAGTGATGTTACATGATCCCTTGGGAGAGTGATGTTACATGATCTGGGGACAGTTATGTTACATGATGTGGGGAGAGTGATGTTACATGATTTTGGGAGAGTGATGTTACATGATGTGGGGAGAGTGATGTTACATGATGTCTTGGGAGAGTGATGTTACATGATCTGGGGAGAGTGATGTTACATGATCTGGGGAGAGTGATGTTACATGATGTGGAGAGAGTGATGTTACATGATGTGGGGAGAGTGATGTTACATGATCTCTTGGGAGAGTGATGTTACATGATCTCTTGGGAGAGTGATGTTAAATGATGTGGGGAGAGTGATGTTACATGATCTGGGGAGAGTGATGTTACATGATCTGGGGAGAGTGATGTTACATGATCTCCTTGGAGAGTGATGTTACATGATCTGGGGAGAGTTTTGTTACATGATCTGGGGAGAGTGATGTTACATGATCTGGGGAGAGTGATGTTACATGATGTGGAGAGAGTGATGTTACATGATGTGGTGAGAGTGATGTTACATGATCTCTTGGGAGAGTGATGTTACATGATCTCTTGGGAGAGTGATGTTACATGATCTGGGGAGAGTGATGTTACATGATCTTGGGAGAGTGATGTTACATGATCTGGGGAGAGTGATGTTACATGATCTCTTGGGAGAGTGATGTTACATGATCTGGGGAGAGCGGTGTTACATGATCTTTTGGGAGAGTGATGTTACATGATCTGGGAAGAGTGATGTTACATGATCCCTTGGGAGAGTGATGTTACATGATGTGAGAGAGTGATGTTACATGATCTCTTGGGAGAGTGATGTTACATGATCTGGGGAGAGTGATGTTACATGATGTGGTGAGAGTGATGTTACATGATCTCTTGGGAGAGTGATGTTACATGATCTCTTGGGAGAGTGATGTTACATGATCTCTTGGGAGAGTGATGTTACATGATATCTTGGGAGAGTGATGTTACATGATATCTTGGGAGAGTGATGTTACATGATCTCTTGGGAGAGTGATGTTTCATGATCTGGGGAGAGTGATGTTACATGATCTTTTGGGAGAGTGATGTTACATGATCTGGGAAGAGTGATGTTACATGATCCCTTGGGAGAGTGATGTTACATGATGTGAGAGAGTGATGTTACATGATCTCTTGGGAGAGTGATGTTACATGATCTGGGGAGAGTGATGTTACATGATCTGGGGAGAGTGATGTTACATGATCTCTTGGGAGAGTGATGTTAAATGATGTGGGGAGAGTGATGTTACATGATCTCCTTGGAGAGTGATGTTACATGATCTGGGGAGAGTTTTGTTACATGATCTGGGGAGAGTGATGCTACATGATCTGGGGAGAGCGGTGTTACATGATCTAGGGAGAGTGGTGTTACATGATCTCTTGGGAGAGTGATGTTACATGATCTCGGGAGAGTGATGTTACATGATCTCTTGGGAGAGTGATATTACATGATCTGGGGAGAGCGGTGTTACATGATCTGGGGAGAGTGATGTTTTATGATCTGGGGAGAGTGATGTTACATGATCTCTTGGGAGAGTGATGTTACATGATCTGGGGAGAGTGATGTTACATGATCCCTTGGGAGAGTGATGTTACATGATCTGGGGAGAGTGATGTTACATGATCTGAGGAGAGTGATGTTACATGATCTCTTGGGAGAGTGATGTTACATGATGTGGTGAGAGTGATGTTACATGATCTCTTGGGAGAGTGGTGTTACATGATCTCGGGAGAGTGATGCTACATGATCTGGGGAGAGCGGTGTTACATGATCTGGGGAGAGTGATGTTACATGATCTGGGGAGAGTGATGTTACATGATCTCTTGGGAGAGTGATGTTACATGATCTCTTGGGAGAGTGATGTTACATGATCTGGGGAGAGTGATGTTACATGATCTCTTGGGAGAGTGATGTTACATGATCTGGGGAGAGTGATGTTACATGATCTCTTGGGAGAGTGGTGTTACATGATCTCGGGAGAGTGATGCTACATGATCTGGGGAGAGCGGTGTTACATGATCTGGGGAGAGTGATGTTACATGATCTGGGGAGAGTGATGTTACATGATCTCTTGGGAGAGTGATATTACATGATCTCTTGGGAGAGTGATGTTACATGATCTCTTGGGAAAGTGATGTTACATGATCTGGGGAGAGTGATGTTACATGATCTCATGGGAGAGTGATGTTACATGATCTGGGGAGAGTGATGTTACATGATCCCTTGGGAGAGTGATGTTACATGATCTGGGGAGAGTTATGTTACATGATGTGGGGAGAGTGATGTTACATGATTTTGGGAGAGTGATGTTACATGATGTGGGGAGAGTGATGTTACATGATCTCTTGGGAGAGTGATGTTACATGATCTGGGGAGAGTGATGTTACATGATCTGGGGAGAGTGATGTTACATGATGTGGAGAGAGTGATGTTACATGATGTGGGGAGAGTGATGTTACATGATCTCTTGGGAGAGTGATGTTACATGATCTCTTGGGAGAGTGATGTTAAATGATGTGGGGAGAGTGATGTTACATGATCTGGGGAGAGTGATGTTACATGATCTGGGGAGAGTGATGTTACATGATCTCCTTGGAGAGTGATGTTACATGATCTGGGGAGAGTTTTGTTACATGATCTGAGGAGAGTGATGTTACATGATCTGGGGAGAGTGATGTTACATGATGTGGAGAGAGTAATGTTACATGATGTGGGGAGAGTGATGTTACATGATCTCTTGGGAGAGTGATGTTACATGATCTCTTTGGGAGAGTGATGTTACATGATCTGGGGAGAGTGATGTTACATGATCTGGGGAGAGTGATGTTACATGATCTGGGGAGAGTGATGTTACATGATCTCTTGGGAGAGTGATGATACATGATCTGGGGAGAGCGGTGTTACATGATCTAGGGAGAGTGATGTTTCATGATCTGGGGAGAGTGATGTTACATGATGTTTTGGGAGAGTGATGTTACATGATCTGGGAAGAGTGATGTTACATGATCCCTTGGGAGAGTGATGTTACATGATGTGAGAGAGTGATGTTACATGATCTCTTGGGAGAGTGATGTTACATGATCTGGGGAGAGTGATGTTACATGATCTGGGGAGAGTGATGTTACATGATCTCTTGGGAGAGTGATGTTAAATGATGTGGGGAGAGTGATGTTACATGATCTCCTTGGAGAGTGATGTTACATGATCTGGGGAGAGTTTTGTTACATGATCTGGGGAGAGTGATGCTACATGATCTGGGGAGAGCGGTGTTACATGATCTAGGGAGAGTGGTGTTACATGATCTCTTGGGAGAGTGATGTTACATGATCTCGGGAGAGTGATGTTACATGATCTCTTGGGAGAGTGATATTACATGATCTGGGGAGAGCGGTGTTACATGATCTGGGGAGAGTGATGTTTTATGATCTGGGGAGAGTGATGTTACATGATCTCTTGGGAGAGTGATGTTACATGATCTGGGGAGAGTGATGTTACATGATCCCTTGGGAGAGTGATGTTACATGATCTGGGGAGAGTGATGTTACATGATCTGGGGAGAGTGATGTTACATGATCTCTTGGGAGAGTGATGTTACATGATGTGGTGAGAGTGATGTTACATGATCTCTTGGGAGAGTGATGTTACATGATCTGGGGAGAGTGATGTTACATGATCTCTTGGGAGAGTGATGTTACATGATCTGGGGAGAGTGATGTTACATGATCTGGGGAGAGTGATGTTACATGATGTGGAGAGAGTGATGTTACATGATGTGGGGAGAGTGATGTTACATGATCTCTTGGGAGAGTGATGTTACATGATCTCTTGGGAGAGTGATGTTACATGATCTGGGGAGAGTGATGTTACATGATCTGGGGAGAGTGATGCTACATGATCTGGGGAGAGCGGTGTTACATGATCTAGGGAGAGTGGTGTTACATGATCTCTTGGGAGAGTGATGTTACATGATCTGGGGAGAGTGATGTTACATGATCTCTTGGGAGAGTGATATTACATGATCTGGGGAGAGCGGTGTTACATGATCTGGGGAGAGTGATGTTTTATGATCTGGGGAGAGTGATGTTACATGATCCCTTGGGAGAGTGATGTTACATGATCTCTTGGGAGAGTGATATTACATGATCTGGGGAGAGCGGTGTTACATGATCTGGGGAGAGTGATGTTACATGATCTGGGGAGAGTGATGTTACATGATCCCTTGGGAGAGTGATGTTACATGATCTGGGGAGAGTGATGTTACATGATCTCTTGGGAGAGTGATGTTACATGATGTGGGGAGAGTGATGTTACATGATCTCTTGGGAGAGTGATGTTACATGATCTGGGGAGAGTGATGTTACATGATCTCTTGGGAGAGTGATGTTACATGATTTCTTTGGAAAGTGGTGTTACATGATCTCTTGGGAGAGTGACGTTACATGAGCTCTTGGGAGAGTGGTGTTACATGATCTGGGGAGAGTGATGTTACATGAGCTCTTGGGAGAGTGATGTTACATGATCTCTTGGGAGAGTGGTGTTACATGAACTGGGGAGAGTGATGTTACATGAGCTCTTGGGAGAGTGATGTTACATGATCTCTTGGGAGAGTGATGTTACATGATCTGGGGAGAGTGATGTTTCATGATCTGGGGAGAGTGATGTTACATGATCTCTTGGGAGAGTGATGTTACATGATCTCTTGGGAGAGTGATGTTACATGATCTGGGGAGAGTGATGTTACATGATCTGGGGAGAGTGATGTTACATGGACTGGGGAGAGTGATGTTACATGATCTCTTGGGAGAGTGATGTTACATGATCTGGGGAGAGCGGTGTTACATGATCTAGGGAGAGTGATGTTTCATGATCTGGGGAGAGTGATGTTACATGATGTTTTGGGAGAGTGATGTTACATGATCTGGGAAGAGTGATGTTACATGATCCCTTGGGAGAGTGATGTTACATGATGTGAGAAAGTGATGTTACATGATCTCTTGGGAGAGTGATGTTACATGATCTGGGGAGAGTGATGCTACATGATCTCTTGGGAGAGTGATGTTAAATGATGTGGGGAGAGTGATGTTACATGATCTCCTTGGAGAGTGATGTTACATGATCTGGGGAGAGTTTTGTTACATGATCTGGGGAGAGTGATGCTACATGATCTGGGGACAGCGGTGTTACATGATCTAGGGAGAGTGGTGTTACATGATCTCTTAGGAGAGTGATGTTACATGATCTCGGGAGAGTGATGTTACATGATCTCTTGGGAGAGTGATATTACATGATCTGGGAGAGCGGTGTTACATGATCTGGGGAGAGTGATGTTTTATGATCTGGGGAGAGTGATGTTACATGATCTCTTGGGAGAGTGATGTTACATGATCTGGGGAGAGTGATGTTACATGATCCCTTGGGAGAGTGATGTTACATGATCTGGGGAGAGTGATGTTACATGATCTGGGGAGAGTGATGTTACATGATCTCTTGGGAGAGTGATGTTACATGATGTGGTGAGAGTGATGTTACATGATCTCTTGGGAGAGTGATGTTACATGATCTGGGGAGAGTGATGTTACATGATCTCTTGGGAGAGTGATGTTACATGATCTGGGGAGAGTGATGTTACATGATCTGGGGAGAGTGATGTTACATGATGTGGAGAGAGTGATGTTACATGATGTGGGGAGAGTGATGTTACATGATCTCTTAGGAGAGTGATGTTACATGATCTCTTGGGAGAGTGATGTTACATGATCTGGGGAGAGTGATGTTACATGATCTGGGGAGAGTGATGTTACATGATCTGGGGAGAGTGATGTTACATGATCTCTTGGGAGAGTGATGTTACATGATCTGGGGAGAGCGGTGTTACATGATCTAGGGAGAGTGATGTTTCATGATCTGGGGAGAGTGATGTTACATGATCTTTTGGGAGAGTGATGTTACATGATCTGGGAAGAGTGATGTTACATGATCCCTTGGGAGAGTGATGTTACATGATGTGAGAGAGTGATGTTACATGATCTCTTGGGAGAGTGATGTTACATGATCTCTTGGGAGAGTGATGTTACATGATCTGGGGAGAGTGATGTTACATGATCTCTTGGGAGAGTGATGTTAAATGATGTGGGGAGAGTGATGTTACATGATCTCCTTGGAGAGTGATGTTACATGATCTGGGGAGAGTTTTGTTACATGATCTGGGGAGAGTGGTGTTACATGATCTGGGGAGAGCGGTGTTACATGATCTAGGGAGAGTGGTGTTACATGATCTCTTGGGAGAGTGATGTTACATGATCTCGGGAGAGTGATGTTACATGATCTCTTGGGAGAGTGATATTACATGATCTGGGGAGAGCGGTGTTACATGATCTGGGGAGAGTGATGTTTTATGATCTGGGGAGAGTGATGTTACATGATCTCTTGGGGGAGTGATGTTACATGATCTGGGGAGAGTGATGTTACATGATCCCTTGGGAGAGTGATGTTACATGATCTGGGGAGAGGGATGTTACATGATCTGGGGAGAGTGATGTTACATGATCTCTTGGTTGAGTGATGTTACATGATGTGGTGAGAGTGATGTTACATGATCTCTTGGGAGAGTGATGTTACATGATCTGGGGAGAGTGATGTTACATGATCTCTTGGGAGAGTGATGTTACATGATGTGGTGAGAGTGATGTTACATGATCTCTTGGGAGAGTGATGTTACATGATCTGGGGAGAGAGATGTTACATGATCTCTTGGGAGAGTGATGTTACATGATCTCCTTGGAGAGTGATGTTACATGATCTGGGGAGAGTTTTGTTACATGATCTGGGGAGAGTGATGCTACATGATCTGGGGAGAGCGGTGTTACATGATCTAGGGAGAGTGGTGTTACATGATCTCTTGGGAGAGTGATGTTACATGATCTGGGGAGAGTGATGTTACATGATCTCTTGGGAGAGTGATATTACATGATCTGGGGAGAGCGGTGTTACATGATCTGGGGAGAGTGATGTTTTATGATCTGGGGAGAGTGATGTTACATGATCCCTTGGGAGAGTGATGTTACATGATCTCTTGGGAGAGTGATATTACATGATCTGGGGAGAGCGGTGTTACATGATCTGGGGAGAGTGATGTTACATGATCTGGGGAGAGTGATGTTACATGATCCCTTGGGAGAGAGATGTTACATGATCTGGGGAGAGTGATGTTACATGATCTCTTGGGAGAGTGATGTTACATGATGTGGGGAGAGTGATGTTACATGATCTCTTGGGAGAGTGATGTTACATGATCTGGGGAGAGTGATGTTACATGATCTCTTGGGAGAGTGATGTTACATGATTTCTTTGGAGAGTGGTGTTACATGATCTCTTGGGAGAGTGACGTTACATGAGCTCTTGGGAGAGTGGTGTTACATGATCTGGGGAGAGTGATGTTACATGAGCTCTTGGGAGAGTGATGTTACATGATCTCTTGGGAGAGTGGTGTTACATGAACTGGGGAGAGTGATGTTACATGAGCTCTTGGGAGAGTGATGTTACATGATCTCTTGGGAGAGTGATGTTACATGATCTGGGGAGAGTGATGTTTCATGATCTGGGGAGAGTGATGTTACATGATCTCTTGGGAGAGTGATGTAACATGATCTTGGGAGAGTGTTGTTACATGATCCCTTGGGAGAGTGATGTTACATGATCTGGGGAGGGTGATGTTACATGATCTCTTGGGAGAGTGATGTTACATGATCTGGGGAGAGTGATGTTACATGATCTCTTGGGAAAGTGATGTTACATGATCTCTTTGGAGAGTGGTGTTACATGATCTGGGGAGAGTGATGTTACATGAGCTCTTGGGAGAGTGATGTTATATGATTTTGGGAGAGTGATGTTACATGAGCTCTTGGGAGAGTGATGTTACATGATCTCTTGGGAGAGTGGTGTTACATGATCTGGGGAGAGTGATGTTACATGAGCTCTTGGGAGAGTGATGTTACATGATCTCTTGGGAGAGTGGTGTTACATGATCTCGGGAGAGTGATGTTACATGATCTGGGGAGAGTGATGTTACATGATCTGGGGAGAGCGGTGTTACATGATGTTGGGAGAGCGATGTTACATGATGTTGGGAGAGTGGTGTTACATGATCTGGGGAGAGTGGTGTTACATGATCTGGGGAGAGTGGTGTCACATGATCTGGGGAGAGTGATGTTACATGATCTGGGGAGAGTGGTGTTACATGATCTGGGGAGAGTGGTGTTACATGATCTGGGGAGATTGGTGTCACATGATGTGGGGAGATTGGTGTTACATGATCTGGGGAGAGTGATGTTACATGATGTCTTGGGAGAGTGGTGTTACATGATCTGGGGAGAGTGATGTTACATGAGCTCTTGGGAGAGTGGTGTTACATGATCTTGGGAGAGTGGTGTTACATGATCTGGGGAGAGTGATGTTACATGATCTCTTGGGAGAGTGATGTTACATGATATCTTGGGAGAGTGGTGTTACATGATCTGGGGAGAGTGATGTTACATGATCTCTTGGGAGAGTGGTGTTACATGATCTGGGGAGAGTGGTGTTACATGATCTGGGGAGAGTGGTGTCACATGATCTGGGGAGAGTGATGTTACATGATCTCATGGGAGAGTGATGTTACATGATCTGGGGAGAGTGATGTTACATGATCTGGGGAGAGTGATGTTTCATGATCTGGGGAGAGTGGTGTTACTTGATCTGGGGAGAGTGATGTTACATGATCTGGGGAGTGATGTCAGTGTACATCTACAAATAGATATTGAGAGGGCGGTGTTACGTGGCATTGCTTGGTGTTTGTGGTTAGTATCGTGTTGAGCTCATAGGTTTGTGTGTGTGTGTGTGTGTGTGTGTAGATGTGTATAAGAGGGTTTGTTTATTGTGTGTGTGTGTGTGTGCGTGCGTGCGTGCGTGCACTATCGTATTAGGGATGTGTAAACGGACAGTGGTTGGTGTGTGTGATTAGAACGTGATATTCATATGGATGCATGTGTACGGCATATCGTGTTTAGTCACAGACGTTTTTTGTGATGTAATTGGAAGAGTGTGACTTTTCGTCCTTTAACATATCGGATTTCCAAAGTCCCTCTATCATATAGAATACAAAATACAAGGTCCTCTGATTCACATGTAAAATACAAGTTACCCTGACTCGCATGTAAATACAAGGTCTCCTGACTCGCACGGAATACAAGTTCCCCTGACTCGCATAAGAATACAAGGTCCCCTGACTCGCATGTGAATACAAGTTCCCCTGACTCGCATGTGAATACAAGTTCCCCTGACTCGCATGTGAATACAAGGTCCCATGAGTCGCATGTGAATACATGGTCCCCTGACTCGCATGTGAATACAAGGTCCCCTGACTCGCATGTGAATACAAGGTCCCCTGACTCGCATGTGAATACAAGGTCCCCTGACTCGCATGTGAATACAAGTTCCCCTGACTCGCATGTGAATACAAGTTCCCCTGACTCGCATGTGAATACAAGGTCCCATGAGTCGCATGTGAATACAAGGTCTCCTGACTCGCATGTGAATACAAGGTCCCCTGACTCGCATGTGAATACAAGGTCCCCTGACTCGCATGTGAATACAAGGTCCCATGAGTCGTGCTGAAAGCGACGTTGGATGGAAGTCTGTACGTTCTGTCACCGTGTTAAGGTCGCATGACAGAGCACTGCGCACCTTATTACCTTAAGATTTATTACATATATCCTGAAATATGTATTGTGCCAGGCTGACCCTATAGGTGGAGATAAGCAGTCAGCAATTCGTGTCTTTCACAGCGTGTAATTGCAGCCTGTAGGACGAGAAGAAAGGCTCCCTGCCAAGGGTGTCTCAGATTACTATCACTGGAATACATCAATGTCATTTGAGATCATTTTCCCAGGAGATCCGGGATTTTTCTGAACAAATTGAAATAATTGATTATTTCATGTTTTTGTATCATTCTTTGTTTTTGAAAACTGTTCGCCGCGGGCTATAATTTGTGATAAATGGGATACCGATAATTGCCAATATTCTTGGTCCACCTGAACGTTTATAGAAATGTGATGGACCTGGAGAGGGTTTAGGCAAACAATGAATTTATTACTCCAAACAACCGAAGAGGACTGTGATCGTGGGGTCCAGTGGATATGACACACAAAAGTGACCAGACTGTCGCAGAACATGGTATGAGTGCAGGGTGACTTGATGACTGTGGCAAAATGAGTTGGAAAGCTTCACGACACTTTTCTGTGGTGTTTTGAATGGCCCAGTGATGGGCAGAGCATTGCTGTGGCGGAGGTCGGCGGATGTAGGGTGATCGGCGGGTGGAGCAGGGTGGTAGGCGGGTGGAGTAGGGTGGTAGGCAGGTGGAGTAGGGTTGTAGGCGGGTGGAGTAGGGTTGTTGGCGGGTGGAGTAGGGTGGTAGGCGGGTGGAGTAGGGTGGTAGGCAGGTGGAGTAGGGTGGTAGGCGGGTGGAGTAGGGTGGTAGGCGGGTGAAGTAGGGTTGAAGGCCGGTGGAGTAGTGTGGTAGGCGGGTGGTGTAGGGTGGTAGGCGGGTGGTGTAGGGTGGTAGGCGGGTGGAGTGGGGTGGTAGGCGGGTGGAGTGGGGAGGTAGGCGGGAGGAGTAGGATGGTAGGCGGGTGAAGTAGGGTTGAAGGCCGGTGGAGTAGTGTGGGAGGCGGGTGGTGTAGGGTGGTAGGCGGGTGGAGTGGGGTGGTAGGCGGGTGGTGTAGGGTGGTAGGCGGGTGGAGTGGGGTGGTAGGCGGGTGGAGTAGGGTGACCAGTGGGTGGAGTAGGGTTGAAAGCAGTTGGAGTAGTGTGATCGGCGGGTGGAGTAGGGAGGTAGGCGGGTGGTGTAGGGTGATAGGCGGATTGAGTATGGTAGTAGGCGGATGGAGTAGGGTGGTAGGCGGATGGAGTAGGGTTGAAGGCGGATGGAGTAGGGTGGTAGGCAGGTGGAGTAGGGTGGTAGGCGGGTGGAGTAGGGTGGTAGGCAGGTGGAGTAGGGTTGTTGGCGGGTGGAGTAGGGTGGTAGGCGGGTGGAGTAGGGTGGTAGGCAGGTGGAGTAGGGTTGTAGGCGGGTGGAGTAGGGTGGTAGGCGAGTGGAGTAGGGTTGAAGGCCGGTGGAGTAGTGTGGTAGGCGGGTGGTGTAGGGTGGTAGGCGGGTGGAGTGGGGTGGTAGGCGGGTGGTGTAGGGTGGTAGGCGGGTGGAGTGGGGTGGTAGGCGGGTGGAGTAGGGTGGTAGGCGGGTGGAGTGGGGTGGTAGGCGGGTGGAGTGGGGTGGTAGGCGGGTGGAGTAGGGTGGTAGGCGGGTGGAGTGGTGTGGTAGGCGGGTGGAGTGGGGTGTTAGGCGGGTGGTGTAGGGTGGTAGGCGGGTGGAGTGGGGTGGTAGGCGGGTGGAGTAGGGTGACCAGTGGGTGGAGTAGGGTTGAAAGCAGTTGGAGTAGTGTGATCGGCGGGTGGAGTAGGGAGGTAGGCGGGTGGTGTAGGGTGATAGGCGGATTGAGTATGGTAGTAGGCGGCTGGTGTAGGGTGGTAGGCGGGTGGAGTAGGGTGGTAGGCGGGTGGAGTAGGGTGGTAGGCAGGTGGAGTAGGGAGGTAGGCGGGTGGAGTAGGGTGGTAGGCGGGTGGAGTAGGGTGGTAGGCAGGTGGAGTAGGGTTGTAGGCGGGTGGAGTAGGGTGGTAGGCGAGTGGAGTGGGGTGGTAGGCGGGTGGTGTAGGGTGGTAGGCGGGAGGAGTAGGATGGTAGGCGGGTGAAGTAGGGTTGAAGGCCGGTGGAGTAGTGTGGTAGGCGGGTGGAGTAGGGTGGTAGGCGGCTGGTGTAGGGTGGTAGGCGGGTGGAGTGGGGTGGTGGGCGGGTGGTGTAGGGTGGTAGGCGGGTGGAGTGGGGTGGTAGGCGGGTGGAGTAGGATGGTAGGCGGGTGAAGTAGGGTTGAAGGCCGGTGGAGTAGTGTGGTAGGCGGGTGGTGTAGGGTGGTAGGCGGGTGGAGTGGGGTGGTAGGCGGGTGGTGTAGGGTGGTAGGCGGGTGGAGTGGGGTGGTAGGCGGGTGGAGTAGGGTGACCAGTGGGTGGAGTAGGGTTGAAAGCAGTTGGAGTAGTGTGATCGGCGGGTGGAGTAGGGAGGTAGGCGGGTGGTGTAGGGTGATAGGCGGATTGAGTATGGTAGTAGGCGGATGGAGTAGGGTGGTAGGCGGATGGAGTAGGGTTGAAGGCGGATGGAGTAGGCTTGAAGTCGGGTGTTTTAGGGATATTGATGGGAGGAGTGGGGTGGTAGGTGGGTGGAGTAGAGAGACCGGTGGGTGGAGTAGGGTTGAAAGCAGATGGAGTAGGGTGGTAGGCGGATAGAGTAGGCCGGTAGGCGGATGGAGTAGGGTGGTAGGCGGGTGGAGTAGGGGAAGAATGCTGCCGGCTGTGTTATGTGCTCCACATCTCCTCTGTTTCCCTGAAGCCTGTGTGATCTCGTGTATATATTGGACAACATTCACCAACTGAGTTCGTGTACGCTGTTCGTTTACGTTATACGAAATCGCGGCGGCATCAACTTTCTTTAACGTGATTCCAATACCAAGCACCATTTTTCACAAACAAAGCAAACTTGATATGGACACAATTTCCATGTACATTATCGTCCCAGGGAAAGCAGTAAAACTCCTGTCTTTGAGGTTTGTTGCTTGTTGATATGTTACCGGATATCGTGTTAATGCATGTGTGTAACCAGAGATTATATGAGGAGTAGGTTAAGGCGTTGGAGAGTCCTAGTTTATTTCATGTACCCAAATCACGCGATATTGTATGTTCCGCTTGATAAACAAGGTCATGGTCACTTCTCTTGCTTCAAAAGGACCCAACCTGTGTTTTTTCCTTGCCCCGGTGTAATTGATTTGTCTTGGTCTTAACACGGCTGTATCACGTGACATGGACTTATCAGCTGACAAGTGGTTTTCTTTCACAGGGTCGGGGTGAATGATTCAGATTATGCTTGCCGCTCAGAAGGACGTCTTCGTGACGAGAGCACAATTTAAGGTTCTTAACAATTTGCTGTGTGAAGTAAATCTTGATCAGAATAGTATTGGGAATTGGAAGCTGTTTTATGAACTGTTTAAATTCCCACTGATGTGTATGTATATTAACTGAATATACACTCCACTATGAAACTTGGTATATTTGTAAAATATCCATTATGAAACTTGGTATCTTGTAAAATATTTAAAGACCCGTGAAGATCCGGAGTAGAATTAGTCCTCCGCAACCCATGCTTGCGTAAAAGGCAACTATGCTTGTCGTAAGAGGCGACTAACGGGATCGGCTTCTCAGGCTTGCTGACTTGGTTGATGCATGTCATCGTTTCCCAATTGCGTGGATCGATGCTCATGACGTCAATCATTGGATTGTGTGGTCAAGACTCGATTATTTACGGACCGCAGTCATGTAGCTGGAATATTGCTGAGTACGGCGTTAAACAACAAATAGACACCAGAACAAAAATATTTACCGGCGAGGTTCCCCGACGTTTAGCCATAATATTTTCACGCAGTTGCATAAGGAGATTACATTATCATACTAGTGGACATTGATGGTCTGACCTTTCCGGAAGTAGTCCACCAGTAGGATTCCTTTGGATTCCAAGAAAACCAAAGCCACCACCTTGCCAGCTGATGGAACGGACTTCACTTTCTTCTTCTGAGCAGACGGAAGACGCCTCCACGGATTGGTTGTTTAGTCGCTGGCTGATACTGGTGAACCGAAACCTCCTCATCTATGGTTACAAATCGCTCAACAAACTCAACAGGTCTGCTTCAAAACGGCATAAGTTCTCACAGGAGATGATGAGCCTGGAGCATTTCTGACCAGGAGTCGGAAGCCTTGGAACTCAGCATGCTAAATACTTGGTGATACCGAGTTTATTCCCAAGAATGGTCTCTATTCTCTCCTGAGAGCTGCATCGGCATGACGTGTGATGTGTCGTAGATCATCCATAACCATTTCGGATTTTATCACCATTTCCCTGAGTGGTGGCAGTGGAAGGTCTTCCTGATCTTGGGTAATCTTCGGATGCTCTCTCCTCCCCCTCTTGAACTCCACTGTCCACTTCTTAACAGTGGCAAGGGAAAGAGCATCATCCCCACCAGCTGATGCCATGTCCGCATTGATGGCTGATGAAGTAAGATGTTTCAGTTGGAGATACTTGATTACATCGACAATTTTGTCCATTTTTCATCAGCACTGTCCACTTGATGCCTGAAAAAATATACTGCCTGGTTGTGTATTTGATTCAAATGCAGCCTGCAAGTATAACGTCTTGTGTTTAATACATTCAAACTGTCAGGGGACTTCTGTGCATCCTTTGTTTTAGGCTGAGAATATTTCAGCCATCACTAAGACACACGACAAAGGTGCTAACCGCCCATCTCCGCTAAGACACACGACAAAGGTGCTAACCGCTTGTCTCCGCTAAGACACACGACAAAGCTGCTAACCGCTTGTCACCGCTAAGACGCACGACAAAGCTGATAACCGCCCGTCTCCGCTAAGACACACGACAAAGCTGCTAACCGCCCGTCTCCGCTAAGACACACGACAAAGGTGCTAACCGCCTGTCTCCGCTAAGACACACCACAAAGGTGCTAACCGCCCGTCTCCGCTAAGACACACGACAAAGGTGCTAACCGCCCGTCTCCGCTAAGACACACGACAAAGGTGCTTACCGCCCGTCTCCGCTAAGACACACGACAAAGGTGCTAACCACCCGTCTCCGCTAAGACACACGACAAAGGTGCTAACCACCCGTCTCCTCTAAGACACACGACAAAGGTGCTAACCGTCCGTCTCCACATATGCTAGCCGCCTGTCTCCAGTATGACACAGGCCTAGGTGCTGACGGTCTGTCTGCACTAGAGGAGGATACAGGTGCTAATGGTATGTCACAGTTGAAGCAACGGTTCTAACGTCCTAACGATTTGTCTCCACTAAGAACCAGAACCTCTAGCGTTCACCATAAGACTGGGCCTCAGGGTTTGTGTTCATCAAAGAACTCGGTCTACGGGATTTCTCCACCAAGAATTCCTGGTCAAAGGATGTGTGAGTGTTTCACCATTACGAGACCGGGTCTTGGGGCTTGTGAGTATTTCTCCATTAT